>NC_143572.1:59765833-59916250 GCF_054136105.1 Typopeltis vanoorti
TAAATCAGTTACAGAAAGCATCAAACAGTTTTTCAAATTTGAATCAGTCAGTCGCAACCGTAGTTTGTTCTTAATAATTTTCATTGATGAAAATGTTTGTTCGCATCTGTATGTAGTTCCAAAACGATAGATATAACTCTGAGTAGATTTTCTCAGTTCTGGAAAATGTTCACAGGGCAACGATCGCCAGAAATTAATTATATCAGAAGCATCTGGGGATGATGGAAGTTCATTAAATTTCATTTTCAATAAAGAATTGGTTTTGAGATCAGTAAGTTCCATTTGTATGTTACTAGGCATTGTCAAGATTTTTTGTTCAGCAAGTGAAAAGGGATTTATAAATGCAAGCATGCAGTCTTCTTCTTCTTCGGCAAAATCGCTAAAACGACTGTTAAAGGACTCTTTCAATAATCTGAGTTTCTCAGTATATTATGTAAAGTTGCCATTATCTTCAACAGATTCACTATGTTCTTTTAAATGTGGAAATTGACTTAAATTCCTGTTTTCTAACTGGGAGATGAACAGTTTTAATTTCATTTTGAATGCACTGATGTCATTTACTAAGCTAGGAAACAATTTGTTCTTGCTCTGCAGTTTCAAATTTAGATCATTGAGGTGGCTGGTAACATCAACTAAAAATGCTAAATCAAATAGCCATTTCTCATCACACAACAGGGCTTTTTCCTCATGCAGCTCATCATTCTCTTCCAGAAAATTATGAACACTGTCTTTCAGCTTCCAAAACCTACTGAGAACTTGTCCTTTAGAAAGCCAGCACACTTCACAATGAAGGATGAGATCACCATATTCCATATCTAGCAGTTCACAATATTCTCTGAATTCTCTTCTGTTTAACCCTCTTGCTCTAATTTTATTCACATACTTTACAACTGGTATCATAACATGCTTCAAATTTAGAGTTTTTCCACACAGAGATTCTTCATGTATAATACAGTGATTAGTAGAGAACGATCTAAAAACCTTTCAAGTAAAGTTACAGTCCCAGAAACTCTACCTACCACTGAACGGTGCTCCATCAGTGCAAACACTGATGAGCTTACTAGAATCTAGTTGTTGATTTTCTATACATGACTTTAATTTGCCAAATATGTCTGACCTTCTGGTTTTTCCATGAAGTGACTCAAGACCGATAAGTTTTTCAAAGATGTTAAAATTACCATCAATTCCTCTTATAAAAATGCTTAATTGGGCTACATCACATATGTCAGCAGATTCGCCAAGGCTAAAGAAAAGAAAGAACAAGCATGAACATGGTCTTTCAGTTGCTCAGTAACATCATGGGAAAGTTCTTCGATGCATCTTGTAATTGTTTGCTTGGACAGAGCAATTTGGTTTACTTTTTTTTCAACATTCTTATCACCAAGACGTTTAGCAAATTTTTCGAGACAGGGCTTAACAACTTCCTCTCCATCAGAGAAAGGCTTGTGTTTTTTAGCCAACACAAAGGCAATTTCATAAGACGCTTCCAGCATTGCCACACTTTCACAACTTCGTTTCACAAATATATTTTGTCTCTTTTTTTATTTCTTCCTTTTTCTTAACCACATATTCTTTCCGCAACTCAGACCCAAGAACTAACTTCAGTTTTTCTTCTAATTCAGCTTGATGTTTTCTATAGTGCCTGTTAAGATCATGTCTTCTATTATCTGAGAGAGTGCTTTCACAAACAATGCACAATGGTTTTCCTGAAGGACCCACAATAAATAAGAACTCATTTTCCCATAGTTCATTAAACTGGCACTTGCAATCACCTTCTGCTTTTTTTTTTCTGCTCATTTTCTTTTGCAAAGTAATGGATAACTGACTGTAAAAAAAAAATTATTTCAAAAAGTAAAGCTTATTATTAAATAATTTATTTAAATTATTTTATCGTTTTAAACATTATGAACATTCAAAAACAGTTCTACAAGTTTAAGATAAGATTCCTGTTTTCATGAAGGCCTAATACAGTTCTATAAGTTTAAAAATCATATATATTTTTTTTCATAGAGAGTTTTCGTCTCTCTCTCTCGTAATATATTATGTCCAATGAAATACGAGATCGTTTCCTGCCATAAAACAGTCGATCAGCTGGCAATCCCACACACAACCCAAACATCCTCATTACGAAAGCTTTGCTGATGATCAGTTAAATTTTAGGAATAAACCTACTATACGTAAATAAAAAGGAAAGATATTGTATAAAAAAAACACAAAAACACACACATACAAAAATTCACCAAATAATTGCAGGTTTCAGTAATCAGCAAATTAGGGGAGCGGGCAAGAACTTGACATATGCGTTCAAAATGAAAATATTTGTTTTAAATTTACAGAACTATGTTAAGCCTTCATGAAAACAGAAATCTTATCTTAAACTTAAAGAACTGTTAATAAAAACATATAAGTTCAAAAACACAGAATTGTTCCCTCACATCGAATCAGAAGTTCATCGAACGTTATGACATGAGAGTCAGCTGTAAACTGATTGAGTAACTGGTTACGCATGTCAGCATTTGCCGGTGCCTGTTGCTTCAAGATCAAACAAGTATAATAAGTGTGCACTCTAGAATTCAGTGGTAGGTTAATTGTGTGTTTATATACATATATATATATATAAAAATCATATACAAAATTTTTAAAAATTTTTCTCTGGGGTTCAGTGTGCCACTTCTAATCATGCAATGCGCCACTTTTGGCCACTCCTGTTCTATGGTCATGTTCGGTGAGTGTGGCAGATCGTCCACTGTGGGTGGTACTTGCAGTTGACTCCCTGCACTTCCATTTCCTATCACTGATTGTTGACCTAGGATGGCCCTATGTTGGGATAAGTAATGGCTATGTATAATAGATTGTTTCACTGATTTAGTTCTATTGCATCATTATTTCAGAAATAGTCTTCTTGCTTCTTACTTGACCTCCAATTCTTAAGTTGGCAGATTCTGGTAGTAAATGTCCTTTTATCATTCCAAACAGAGCATTTAACAATCCTTCTGATTTTTTATCAAAAAAAACATCATCAAAAATCCTGTTCAATATGGATACCAAAAAAAGCTTCTGATTCTAATCATACTGAACATTTATGCGTAAGGGTTGATTTTTTGTGTTGCCTTTATGAATTTTTTTTTTAAATTTTATTTTTTTTAAATTATTTTTTTTTGTCCTACTAGTATTCATACCTTGCAGCTGGAAATCAGCCCATGAACAGATTTCCAGCCATTGGTCTATGGGTTATAATCCAACCGCAGGCATAGATGTTTGTTAATTCTTTAGGGGGTGGTAGATGAATTTCATTTCTCACTGTTTGATCGCTGTTCATTGTAGGTGTAAGTAATCTTTAAAAAGTTCCATTTTTAGTCTTTACAGCATAGCTTCCAGATTATCTAACTCTTAGCTCTGCTGCAGTCTTGCTAAACTTCCATATGGTGAAGTGAAGGACAATTCATTAAACAAAGTATAGACATGATTAAATTTTAAATTATATAATAAACAATTTTTGAAAATTTGAAATCATCAGTTAAGATAATCCTGAAAGAAACTAATCGTGGCCTTTCAGATTCTTGGCTTATAGTGACATGAAGTTTGGCCACCTATGCTATAAACTGAATTTTTTTGTGTCTAGAATCACCACAAAAAAAAAAAAAAAAAAAAAAAAAAAAATGTAGAAAAATGGAAAGCAGCAGGGAATACTATTGCCGAACCAAATACTCATTAAATACATTTTGACAGGAAGAGACATTTTATTGCAAAACGTTTGCTTCCACTGTACAGCATATTCATCAAGGAGTGCATATAGAGTAGAAATCCAGTATTTTACTGCATACTGTGCATCATTATATCAACAATTTCTTTCATGAACAGCAGCTCACATACATCATCATCATCAAATTCCTGCCATGTACCCTCAAGGGATGTACAGGATATGACAGTACTACATGAAAAAATTACATCTTTGCTAACTTCCTATGTACAATTTTCCTCCAAATCAGTCTGTTACTTGTCAAGACTCCAACATTATCAGATCTTATATTTCTATCGTCTAAGGCACTTTGTACCGTATCAATCCACCTATATCTTGGTCTTCCTCTGGGTCGTTTTCCTGCCAACTTTGCAGAGAACACTTGTTTTGCTAATCTTTCCTCTCCCATTCTATTTAAGTGACCATACCACCTGAGATTAGCTCTGCTAATGCATTCCTGGATGCTGACAATGTCAAGTTCTTTCCCAATATCCTCATTTTTAATATGATATTGCCATTGATGCCATCTGTTCACGCCTCTGATCTTTCTCAGGACTCTCATATCTGCGGTCTCTAGTCTTTGGTCAAGTGTTTTACTTCTGACCCAGCTCTCAGATCCATAAGTTAAAACTGGTTTGAACACTGTCTTGTATACAGCTAATTTAGTGTTCCGACTAATTTCTCTCTTATTCCATATGAATTTATTCAATTGACTTCCCACCATACCAGCTTTGCTGATTCTGTTGTCTATTTCTATATTTAATTTACCATCTTCAGTAAAAATCGTGCCTAAGTAGCTGAAATGTTTTACTTGTTCCACAGGTTCTCCATTCACAACACAGTTGGCATTTTCAATGCTTCTGCCTATTTTCATTGTCTTTGTCTTTTTGTTGCTGACCTTCATACCATATCTATTACAACAGCTATTCAATTTAGTCAGAGAATCTTGCAGACTGGTAGCGGATTTATTTAGAAGTATAACATCATCCGCATAAAGCAAAGAGCTGACATTAACATCTCCAATTTTGATATCAGGTTTAATACCACTTTCCTTCATAATGTGATCCATATAGATAATGAATAACAAATGGGATAATGTACATCCTTGTCTCACACCAGATTTAACATTAAACCATCTTCCTGTACTTCCTTCAATTCTAACTGCTGACTTACAACTCAAATAAAGACTAAGTATTGCTTGATATAATGCCCCATTGACACCATGTAACTGCAGTGTATTGAATAGCTTCTCTCTTGGCACCTTATCATATTCCTTTTCCAAATCGACAAAGCTTAAATACAGATCTTTGTTATATTCCCATGATTTCTCAACTATTTGTCGTAAAGTGAAGATCTGATCCTGACAGCCTCTGTTTGGCCTGAATCCAGCTTGTTCTTCACCAAGCTTTTCTTCCACAATTCTTCTCAACAGTTTCTCAAGTATACTTGCATAGATCTTGCCAGGAACACTCAGTAGGGAAATACCTCTGTAATTCTCACATTCAGTTTTATTTCCCTTTTTATATATGGGTACTATGAGAGCTCCACTCCAATCATCGGGAATTCGTCCCTATGTCCAGGCTTTCTGAACTATGCAGTGCAGCCACTGTAAGACTTTTATACCACCATACTTCAGCATTTCTGATCGAATATCATCTACTCCTGCTGCCTTTCCACATTTCAAGCCTTTGATAGCTTTTTCTACTTCAAGTATGGATATGTATTCCTGACTGCATGCCTGGTCAGTGTTTTTTATCACTGTGCTGTCATCACTGCTTGTTTCATTTAGCAGTTTTTCAAAGTAATTACTCCATACTTCAAGGATATCTTTTTCTCCTGTTTTCATGTCACCTTTATCATCTCTAACTCCTTTTACAGCACTCTTTCCTCCATTCCTAAGTTTCTTCAAGAAACTCCAGAATATTTTGCCACCTTCTTGATATTTATTTTCTATATTCTTGCCAAAGTCCTCCCATGACTTTTGTTTAGCTAGTATTACACACTGTTTAGCTTTTTTACATTTGTCTCTGTATTCTGTAAGAGTAAAAGCTGACTTATTTGCCAGGAACTTTTGATATGCTTTCTTCTTTTCCTTCACTGCCTCTTTAACTTCCTGTGTCCACCAGGGAGTTCTGATTTTTTTATCCTTGCAGACAACCTCACCACATGCCTCTCTGGCAGAATCAATCAATGTTTTCTTCAGAGTTTGCCACTGAATCTCCAAGGTTTGATTCCTGTTCTCAAACTCTTTCATTTTCTTTTCAATAATCTTTCTGTATTTTAGTCTACAGTTCACATCTGAGAGCTGCTCAACTTTTATTCGCTTTAAAACTTTCTTACCTGTTATTCTTTTCAATATGAAATTCAATTTTATCCTGCTCAAGACTAAATAGTGATCACTTCCAATTTCAAATCCTTTGTACACTCTGGTGTCCTGCACCAGGGAGAAAACATCACTATCAACAATAACATAGTAAATGAGACTTTTCTTATTCCTAGCCTCTTCTCTCCATGTGAATTTGTGCACATTTTTATGTTGGAACATGGTGTTAGTAATAACCAGTCCATGTCCTGAGCAGAAATCCAACAGATATTTGCCATTATTATTAGGTTTGCTCTTTTCTCCAAATTTTCCCAATATATTTTTGTATGTCTGGCAATAATTTCGTACTCTGCTATTTAGATCCCCAACAAGGACCAACTTTTCCTTTTTCATTGTGTCAGTTGCTTTTTCTAAAGCGTCAAAAAATTCCTCCATTTCTACCTTAGTAGAACCTTCTGTGGGACCATAGGCACAAATAAGTCTCATTGTCCAGTTCCCCATTCTCATATTTGTCCACATTACTCTACTTGAGACTTACTGCCATTCAAGAAGATTAGCCTCGTATTTTGTGTTGAATATTATGGCTACTCCTTCTTTTCCTTGATTGTCATTGCCTGAATATAACATTTTGTATTTATTGCTCAGAAAGATCTCACCAGTTTTGGTCTTTTTTGTTTCAGTCACCCCTATTATGTCGATCTGGTACTTATCTAATTCCTCAGCTAGCTCCATTTCTTTGCCACCATTCAGGCTTCTTACGTTGATAGTACCGATCTTTAACTCTGGTGATGTTGAGTTGGGGTTTGTTTTCAGATTTGTTCCAGTAGCTGACTTTTCGCTGTTCGCCCTGGTTCCCTGGCAAAAACAACGGGGGCCTTGTTTAACCGGGCGACGCCCCAGCCGGCATGAAATTTTGTCATGTCCTATCATCATTTTTTTATTTTGGTTTAACCAATAAGAATACAATTTGGTCGGCTAAATCCCAAATTGCCAGCCCATCCTCATTCGTTCAGTATCAAAGTAGATACCCAACAGGGCGCACCACGAGAAGGTGAGGATTGGACATTAGGTCAGAAGCTCTGGTCGGTTCTCCGCATTCCTTTAAAGGCTATGTGGAGATCTCCTCTCAGTTATACAGCTTTGACCCTTAAGCAGCCCAGCTCACACAACTTCAAAGAACATTTTTTTTTGCACCTCAAGAGGTTGTGCAATGAGCACCAATTAGCAAATATTATTTACAATCAGCTCACATACATGATTGTAAATAATATTTGCTAATTGGTGCTCGTTGCACAACCTCTTGAGGTGCAAAAAATGTTCTTTGAAGTTGTAAGAAATCTCAGTACTTCATGTTATATATGCTGGAAGAATCTGGATTCAACAGAAACTTGCTTCCAATATACCTATATTTCACATCCTTTCCCACAGATCTGCACCACCGCACTACTTGTGATAATGCGGTGGTGTGGGAAAGGATCTTATACATTTCATCAGGTAAATGTTCCTGTAGCAAAATCACTTGTTGGATAAGTGAATTTTACAGTTAATCTACTTGCTTTTTCAGTATCATTCAGTATTTTATGTTATTAACCCATTTGAGCATTTGAGAGTTGAAATTCCCCAATGAAGGCAGTCTTCACTGGATTGGTATAACCTTGAAATGCTCCATCTTTTCTTGTCCATCAGTGAAATTACAGACATGTCCTAATTTGTTGTCAGTTTTTCTAGTAAGCTGTATGGCATATTGCAAATTAAAAATGATATGCATCATATTAAAAGAGATCTAATAATTGTTTGAATTTATCTTTGTGTACATTTTATGTATAATGCAGTTCACTGAAAGAAAAAGTTAATGTTATCTTAAGTTACTTAATTTCATTATATGATATTTTTATATTTTAATTTTTCAGCCTGTTGCAGTATGTTTTGCATTGTTTCCATCATGTGGAGAAGGAAATAAGTGTATGAATCCTGCTGGTGCCTGGCGGATTCAACTTGAGAAATTCTTGGCCACCCTTCATCAAATTCTCAGTGAATTGTATGAGGATATTGAACTAGGTATGTACAAACATATATACAGGGTGTTCGGGATAAATTTGACATATTTATAATTAATTATATTTTTCCGTAAGTTACATGTATTAACACACACTTCTCTTCATTTAAAAGTTTGGACCCTTCTTCATTCATATACAAGATGTCAGAAAGGATGGATAGCTGGAACCCACCTAAATCATGGAAGAGAATAACTTGTATCATGATGATTCGTGCCCGCCATCAAAATAAGGATATTATGACTGCTGCCCAATGCTCCCTGAATACAGTAAAAACAATCAGGCATGAACTAGAGACTTGCAATGGTGACTACGAGGATGTAGCAAGAAGAAAGATCCCTAGCAGACGATCTGATTGCGTTCGTACAGCAGAATTCCTCGCAAATCTGCAGGAACAGGTGTTGAAGAACCCTGGCATTGGAATTCGGGCTTTGTTCGTGGAGTTGCTAACTGTAGTCAAGCCCTGGATAACAAGGGTAGCAAATGGTAGGCCGTATGTATGGCAGCAGGATTCGGCCCCTTGCCACACCTCTGGGAAAAGTCAAAAATGGTTGTCTGAAAATTTCTACGACTTCACCAGTCCAAATGTTTGGCCTCCAAACTCCCCAGACCTTAACCCCATGGATTATTTTGTATGGGGCGCAGTTGAAAAAGACACCAATCGCACTTCCAGTAATACAAAAGCCCAGTTAATGGATAAAATTAAAACAGTTTTTGCGGCCCTTCCCAGGGAGACTGTAGCATCAGCTTGTTCGAGGTTCCGAAGCAGAATTGAAGCTGTGATCGATGCTAATGGTGGTTATTTTGAGTAAATCTTGTTGATAGTATTGTAATTAACTCTGCCTGTAAGGTTTTTTTGTCAATTCATTAAATTTAATAGATACAAAGAAGATTTTCTTTTTCCTTACGAAACTGTCAAATTTATCCCGAACACCCTGTATATATATATATATATGAGGCATTCTAAAAGTAATTCCTTACCTTTATTGTGATAGTTTCTCATGCAGAGAGAGAGAGAGAGACAGATGGCAATGACACAAACAAACAAAAAAAGATAGTCTCGTGTTTCTACTATATTATTTTTACTGTTTCTCAGATATTCTCCTCCTTCTTTTTACATTTTAAAAGAGACAAAAACTGGTGAGATCTTTCTGAGCAATAAATACAAAATGTTATATTCAGGCCATGACAATCAAAAAAAGAAGGAGTAGCCATAGTATTCAACACAAAATACGAGGCTAATCTTCTTGAATCTACTTGAGACTGCCTGTGTCAAGTAGAGTGATGTGGGCAAATATCAGAATGGGGAATTAGACAATGAGACTTATTTGTACCCATGGTCCCACAGAAGGTTCTACTAAGGTAGAAGTGGAGGAATTCTTTGATACTTTAGAAAAAGCAACTGACACATTGAAAAAGGAAAAGTTGGTCCTTGTTGGGGATCTAAATAGCAGAGTACGAAATTATTGCCAGACATACAAAAATATATTGGGAAAATTTGGAGAAAAGAGCAAACCTAATAATAATGGCAAATACCTGAGCAGAAATCCAAATTGGATTTCTGCTCAGTACATCGACTGGTTATTACTAACACCATGTTCCAACATAAAAATGTGTACGAATTCACATGGAGAGAAGAGGCAAGGAATAAAAAAATTCTCATTTACTATGTTATTGTTGATAGTGATGTTTTCTCCCTGGTGCAGGACACCAGAGTGTACAGAGAATTTGAAATTGGAAGCAATCACTATTTAGTCTTGAGCAGGATAAAATTGAATTTCATATTGAAAAGAATAACATGTAAGAAAGCTTTAAAGCAAATAAAAGTTGAGCAGCTCTCAGATGTAAACTGTAGACCAAAATAAAGATTATTGAAGAAAAAATGAAAAGAGTTTGAGAACAGGAACCAAACCTTGGAGATTCAGTGGCAAGCCTTGAAGAAAACCCTGATTGATTCAGCCAGAGAGGCATGTGGTGAGGTTGTCTGCAAGGATAGAAAAATCAGAACTCCATGGTGGACACAGGAAGTTAAAGAGGCAGTGAAGGAAAAGAAGAAAGCATATCAAAAGTTCCTGGCAAATAAATCAGCTTTTGCTCTTAGAGAATACAGAGACAAATGTAACAAAGCGAAACACTGTGTAAAACTAGCTAAACAAAAGTCATGGGAGGACTTTGGCAAGAACATAGAAAATAAATATGAAGAAGGTGGCAAAATATTCTGGAGGTTGTTGAAGAAGCTTAGAAATGGAAGAAAGAGTGCTGTAAAAGGAGTTAGAGATGATAAAGGTGATGACATGAAAACAGGAGAAAAAGATATCCTTGAAGTATGGAGTAATTAATTCGAAAAATTGCTGAATGAAACAAGCAGTGAGAGCACAGTGGTAAAAAACACCCAACACCATACAATCAGGAAAACATATCCATACTTGAAGTAGAAAAAGTCATTAAAGGCTTGAAATGTGGAAAGGCAGCAGGAGTAGATGATATTCAACCAGAAATGCTGAAGTATGGTGGTATGAAAGTCTTACAGTGGCTGCAAGGCATAGGTCAGAAAGCCTGGACAGAGGGACGAATTCCCGATAATTGGAGTAGAGCTCTCATATTACCCATATATAAAAAGGGAACTAAAACTGAATGTGAGAATTACAGAGGTATTTCCCTATTGAGTGTTCCTGGCAAGATCTATGCAAGTATACTTGAGAAAGGTTGAGAAGAATTGTGGAATAAAAGCTCGGTGAAGAACAAGCTGGATTCAGGCCAAATAGATGCTGTCAGGATCAGATCTTCAATTTACGACAAAGAGTTGAGAAAGCATGGTAATATAACAAAGATCTGTATTTAAGTTTTGTCGATCTGGAAAAGGCATATGACAATGTGCCAAGAGAGAAGCAATTCAATATGCTACAATTATATGGTGTCAATGGGGCATTATATCAAGCAATACTTTATTTCAGTTGTAAGTCAGCAGTTAGAATTAAAGGAAGTACAGGAAGATGGTTTAATGTTAAATCTGGTGTGAGACAAGGATGTACATTATCTCCTCTGTTATTCATTATCTATATGGATCACATTATGAAGGAAAGTGGTATTAAAAAAGATATCAGAATTGGAGATGTTAATGTCAGCTCTTTGTTTTATACAGACGATGTTATAATTCTAAATAAATTCGCTGCAAGTTTGCAAGATTCCCTGACTAAATTGAATAACTGTTGTAATAGATATGGTATAAAGGTCAGTATTAAAAAGGCAAAGACAATGAAAATAGGTAGAATTGTTGAAAATGTCAACTGTGTTGTGAACGGGGAACCTGTGGAACAAGTAAAACATTTCAGCTACTTAGGCACGATTTTTACTGAAGATGGTAAATTAAATATGGAAATAGACAGCAGAATTAACAAAGCTGGTATTGTAGGCAGTCAATTGAATAAATTCATATGGAATAAGAGAGAAATTAGTCGGAACACTAAATTAGCTGTATACAAGACAGTGTTCAAACCAGTTTTAACTTATGGATCATAGAGCTGGGTCAAAAGAAAACACTTGACCAAAGACTAGAAACCGCAGATATGAGAGTCCTGAGAAATATTAGAGGTGTGAATAAATGGCATCAATGGCAATATCATATTAAAAATGAGGATATTAGGAAAGAATTTGACATTGTCAGGAATCCAGGAATGCGTTAGCAGAGCTAATCTCGGGTGGTATGGTCACTTAAACAGAATGGGCAAGGAAAGATTAGCAAAACGACCCAGACAGAAGATCAAGATGTAGGTGGATTGATACTGTACAAAGTGCCGTAGACGATAGAAATATAAGATCTGATAATGTTGGAGACTTGACAAGTGACAGACTGATTTGAAGTAAAATTGTAGATAGGAAGTTAGTAATGATGTAAATTTTTCATGTGGTACTATCATATCCTGTACACCCCTTGAGGGTACATGTCAGGAATTTGATGGTGATGATGAATAAAATTTTCAGTCTTAATAATACTAAAAAAAGCTTCAAGTTGTTTTCAGAACTATTTTCTGGTCATAATGTTATGAATGTTTTCTGCTTTAATATGATCTTCAGGTTAAAATGGAAAAAAAATAGTTATTGTGATATAGCTATTTTAATGCAACTAACACAATGAAAAGGAAAAGTTGGCCATTGTTGTGGATCTAAATAGCAGAGTAGGAAATGAAGACATACATAATATTTTAGGAAAATTTGGAGAAAAGAGCAAATCTAATAATAATGGCAAATACCTGCTCAGGATATGGACTGTTTATTACTAACACCATGTTCCAACATAAAAATGTGCACAAATTCACATGTGGAGAAGAAGCAAGGAATAAGAGAAGTCTCATTGACTATGTTGTTGTTGATAGTGATGCTTTCCCACTGGTGCAGGACACTAGGTGTACAGAGGATTTGAAATTGGAAGTGATCACCATTTAGTCTTGAGCAGGATAAAATTGAATTTCATATTGAAAAGAATAACATGTAAGAAAGTTTTAAAGCGAATAAAAGTTGAGCAGCTCTCAGATGTGAACTGTAGACTAAAATAAACAAATATTATTCAAGAAAAAATGAAAGAGTTCGAGAACAGGAGCCAAATTTTGGAGATTCAATGGCAAGCCCTGAAGAAAACCCTGATTGATTCAGCCAGAGAGGCACGTGGTGAGGTTGTCTGCAAGGATAGAAAAATCAGAACTCCATGGGGGACACAGGAAGTTAAAGAGGCAGTGAAGGAAAAGAAGAAAGCATATCAAAAGTTCCTGGCAAATAAGTCAGCTAGTGCTCTTGGAGGATACAGAGACAAATGTAAGAAAGCTAAACGCTGTGTAAAACTGGCTAAACAAAAGTAATGGGAGGACTTTGGTAAGAAGATAGAAAATAAATACCAAGAAGGTGGCAAGATATTCTGGAGGTTGTTGAAGAACCTCAGAAATGGAGGAAAGAGTGCTGTTTAAAGGAATTAGACATGATACAGGTGACATGAAAACAGGAGAAAAAGATATCCTTGAAGTATGGAATAATTACTTCGAAAAATTGCTAAATGAAACAAGCAATGATGATAGCAGTGGTAAAAAAACACTGACCAGGCATGCAATCAGGAATACATATCCAAACTTGAAGTAGAAAAAGCCATTAAAAGCCTGAAAAGTGGAAAGGCTGTAGGAGTAGATGATATTCAACCAGAAATGGTTAAGTATGGAGGTATAAAAGTCTTTTAGTGGCTGCACTGTATAGTTCAGAAGGCCTGGACAGAGGGAAGAATTCCCAATGATTGGGTATAGCTCTCATAGTACCATATATATAAAGGGAAATAAAACTGAATGTGAGAATTACAGAGGCATTTCATTATTGAGTGTTCCTGGTAAGATATATGAAAGTATACTTGAGAAACGGTTGACAAGGATTGTGGAAGAGAAGCTTGGTGAAGAACATGTTGGATTCAGGCCAAACAATGGCTGTCAGGATCAGATTTTCACTTTATGACAGATAGTTGAGAAATCATGGGAATATAACAAAGATCTGTATTTAAGTTTTGTAGATCTTGAAAAGGCATATAACAAGAGGTGCCAATAGAGAAGCTATTCAAAATGCTACAGTTATATGGTGTTAATGGGGCATTATATCAAGCAATACTTAGTCTTTATTTGAGTTGTAAGTCAGCAGTTAGAATTGAAGGATGTAACATTAAATCACCTTCCTGTACATCTGGTATCAGACAAGGATGTACATTATCTCCTCTCCTATTCATTATCTATATAGATCACATGAAGTAAAGTGGTATTAAACTTGATATGTTAATGTAAGCTCTTTGCTTTATGCATATGGTGTTATACTTCTAAATAAATCCAGTACAAGTCTGCAAGATTCCCTGACAAAATTGAATAAATGTTGTAATAGATATGTAATAGTATGGTGGTCAGCATTAAAAAGACAGACAATGAAAATAGGCAGAAACATTGAAAATATCAACTGCATTGTGAATGTAGAACTTATAGTATACGTAAAACATTTCAGCTACTTATGCAGGATTTTTAGTCAAGATGGTAAATTAAATATGGAAATAGACAACAGAATCAACAAAGCTATTATGGTAGGAAGTTAACTGAATAAATTTATATGGAATAAGAGAGAAATTAGCCAAAACACTAAATTAGCTGTATACAAGATAGTGTTCAAACCAATTTTAACTTATGGATCTGAGAGCTAGGTTAGAAATAAAACACTTGACCAATGACTACAGACCGCAGATATGAGTCCTGAGAAAGATTTGGGGCATGAACAGATGGCATCAATGGTAATATCCTATTAAAAATGAGGTTATTAGGAAAGAACTTGAACTCTGCCAGGATGGCAGAATAAAGACCCAGAGGAAGACCACGATTTAGGTGGATTGATACAGTAAAAAGTGCCTTAGAAGACAGAAATATAAGATCTGATAATATTGGAATCTTGACAGGTAACAGACTAATTTGGAGGAAAATTGTAGATAGTAAGTTAGTAATGATATAAATTTTTCATGTAGTACTATCATATCCTGTACACCCCCCTTGAGGTTATATATCAGGAATTTGATGATGATGAACTATTTTAATGTTGAGTAACATTTGAATGTCTAAATGCTATAGGTTTTGCAAATTTTAATGTGTGAATTAGATAAAAATAAAATAAATGAATAAAATAAATAAATTTAAGTAGAAAAAAGTTCTGTACCAGTATAAGTTTTTGTAGTTGAAAATATTCATTGTTGTTTTTCTGTATAAAGCTGAGTAAAATAGCACAAACTTATTGTTTTGTTTTATTGTTGCAGAGGAGTATGCATTTTCAGAGTATACTAATACTGATAGTATTGAGTTTCCACCCCTGCCAAGTGATCGATTAGGTGCTGTGATGAGGTTAAGTCAAAGATTTCAGTCAGTTGGAATGTGTGTTGTGAAGATGCTAACGTAAGTAATTATCACAATGTTATATTTTGTAGCTTCATGTTATTATTAGTTTTCCACCAGGAGACATATTTATCTATGGTGGCAATGGCATGAACTCCGTGAAATACTAAGTTATGTTTATATCGGAATGCTCATATGACTAAATCAGAATGTTTTTTATTTAAAGTCATCAGTTTCATATTTGTGAGGGAAAACATTTGAGGGAAAAACACCCAAAGGAAAACTAATTTGATAATGACAATCTGAGACCTACTTACTCGATTCTCATACTCTCTGTGGATGGGTAGGATGAACAGCAGGTGAATCATGTACTGACTAATCACCACTGTGACCAAATTAATAACACTTACCACAGATTTCATCACTGGTGTTATAGGATGTTTTATGTGGATTCACACGGTTTATCTTATCTTATCATTCATTCTTTTACCTTTTTACATATTATTTTTATTTTTTTCATACATATTTATACACATATACATAATAATACCAGCATGTTTAACAATGTCATATTAGATAAATATTATACTTTTAATTAGTCCTCCAGCCATAACATTTACCTAATTCTGTTTTAAACTGATATAAATTCACCAATTTTATAACCTGTTATTGAAGGATATTCCACATATTTCCTACCCTGAAAAGTTAAGAAACGAACTTTGTGTTTGTGATCGCTCTCTTCGTTGTCTTTTTATTACTTTGTCTGTGGAGCCTGATTCAGCAGGCTCCACCATAAATTAACTTATAAACTTCTAGATATCCTTAAAAAATTCTCAATGAGTAGGAAACATAATCCAGTACGACCTGGCTAAAGACTTATATAATGATATCGTTACTTCTTACTCTTATATGTGAAGCTTCTTTTAATTAATCTCATAATCTACTTTTTTACTTTGTTGTAATTATTAGTAAGATTCATGAACTCTAATTCCCTATCAGTCAAGATTTTTGTATTCATTAACTTTTTTGTAAAGTCTGTCCATTCAATTTTATCTATTTAATATCATCTTACTCATTTGGATATACAGTCAGGTCTCTTTTTATGTGGTAGATACGTTCCACAGAAAACCGCATATAAAAAATCACACAAAAAAGGCCTAAACTTACGTTGAAAAATCAGGGATATGTTCCATAATTTTCTAAAACCACATAAAACCGAAGCAATGAATTAAAATAAACCGAAAATTGCATAAAAAAGTTTATGAAAATTCAGGAAAATAAATTTGACTCTATATCATCATCATCATCGAATTCTAGACATGTACCCTCAAAGGGTGTATAGGATATGATAGTACTACATGAAAAATTTACATCATTACTAACTTTCTATCTACAATTTTCCTCCAAATCAGTCTGTTTCTTGTCAAGACTCCAACATTATCAGATCTTATATTTCTATCGTCTAAGGCACTTAGGCAGATGAGCAGCTCTTCTCCATTTCTCTCTGTCTGTTGCCTCCGTCATTCTTAAACCAGTCCATTGCATGATGTCATTGAACCACTCTCTAGTTGGTCTTCCACGTCTTCTCTTCCCCTCAACTTTCCCTTGTAATATAGTTCTTGTCAGGTGTCCTGCAAATCTGGTCTTTCTTTGCATAATATTCTTGAGCAGTGTTCTTTCCATCCCAACTCTTCTTAAAACTTCTTGATTTGATATTCTCTCTGTATAGCTAATCTTTTCTATCTTTCTATCAACACCACATTTCCAATGCATTAATTCTTTCCAAACAAGGAAAAATAAGTAAAGAGATACAAATTAGTAATGGCATTAGACAAGGAGACTTTAAGTCCAACAATATTCAATATAATAATTTGATGAAATAATACAAAAAGTTAATAAAATACAAAATACAGGAGTGAAAATAAACAATAGAATAATAACTATATGTTATGCAGATGATGTATTATTAATTGCAGAAAATGAAACTCACAAATATTACTACATACATTTAATAAAGCAGCAAAATTGTATAATATGAAGATATCAAAAACTAAAACAAAATGTATGATATCACAAGAATCACAAAGATGCAAATTAGAATTGGAAGGTACTATTATTGAACAAATAACGAATTACAACTATATAGGTATGCAACTGAACTGGGAAAGAAGGCCACATCTAGAAGCCAGAGAACAAGTTGCAAAAGCTGCAAGAATATCAGGATGCTTGAACAAAACAATATGGAAAAATAAACATCTTAGAGACAAAAACCAGAATTTATAAAGCAGTAGTCAGGCTTATTTTGACATATAATGCAGAAACAAGACCAGACACTAGGAAAACAAGACAAATGTTAAACACAGGTGAAGTGAATATATTAAGAAAATTAATAAATAAAACTAGATTAGATAAAATAAAAAATACAGATATAAGAAAACAATGTGAAATGCAAGCAATAAACAATTGGGTAGCAACCCAAAGAATAAATTGGATTGAACACATGGAAAGAAGAAGTGGAGATAGAATAATAAAACAAGTCTATAGTTGGAAACCAAAGAATAAGAGAACAGGAAGACCTAGAAAAAGATTACAAGATACTGTTAAAGAAGATGAAGTCTTGGTCGCAACAGATACTACATCTAATGCGTGAAGAAGGATTTTAGAAAAGCTGTAAGACCTAAGAATTAGTTCCATAGAATATTTGCCCTCTTTATAATTGACACTTCTTATGAAGAAACTTCAGGTAACTTATCACGTTGACTTTCTTGTAGAATCTCTGGTAAAAGAACGATACACAGAATGGTCCTGTGGAAGGAAAGCATTTGACTATATTCATTGGAATCCATCATTTCCGCAGTTCCCTTTATGTACTTCTGCAATGATGTTATTGTTGATATATAAATGCACTGTTGATCAAAACAACTGTTAACATATCCCGCATTTTTATAAATTTCACATCATTTCTGATATATTTGTAAAGGAGTGTACTGGATACTATGATATATCAACAAAATTAAATTTTCATCATTATTAGCTTCCTGTCAGCAGTTTACTTTCAAATTAATCTTGAAAAATATGTCTGCCTTTGCACATAACTAAATATGTATTTCTAGTAGCAAGGCTTATATGTTGGTCATGCATAACTGGTGATTAGCTTACGGAATTAACAACGCATATAAAGGATATTAATTAAAGGCAGCTTTAATGAATAACTTCAATATTTCGTCAACATCACGTTGCCATCTTCAGGAACATAAAAATATGCTATGTGCACACAAGCACTAACAAAAGCAAATGAGGAAGAAGGCAAGAAACTAATAATGTTCTTAAAGTCCAAATGGTGCCCTCTGGTGGGCTAATTTGGTTGTCTTGGCCATTGGGCTGAAGTTCTCATAATGTAAGTCTCCCAAATTTGGGTAGTTTCATGCACCCAAATTTGTTGAGGTGGAACGTTTTTTAGAGCTGCCGATGAATCCTTGAATAACTTGCTGCGGTGTATTATTTTAGTTTTCTTCCACCATATTCTGTGGCGTGTATCCAGAGCATGGTCTGCAAGACCAGAATGGATGTACTTGCGAAACCGGATGTAGTCTTTGTGTTCAGAAATTCTGATATTTGCTGTCCTGCCTGTTTGGCCAAAGTTCGACAGTTTACAACTGCAAGGGACCTGATATACACCAGGTAGGTCTAGGGGAAGTGGTTGGTCTTTGGTGGAGTGGATAAGGGATGCCAATTTTCTGTATGGCCTGTAACAGGAGGTGAGGTCATGTTTTTTTTAAAATTTTGGTAATTTTTTCCGAGGTGCCTTGGATGTAGGGAATGGTGATGGATTTAGAGTAATCTTTGTTGTGGAGGGAGGGAGGGGGGGCTGTGGTTTGTAGGTTTTAGTATTTTTTGGATTTTTTTTTTGGGGGGGGGTAGCCATTGGCTGAGAAAGTGTTGAGGATGTGATTTAATTCAGTGTTTAGGGCCATGTCGTTAGAACAGATTAGTTTAGCCCTGTTGTATAGTGTTTTCACCACTCCATATTGTTGTGAGGTGGGGGGGGGGGGGGTTGTTGGTGAATGTATCTGCCTGTATGGGTGGGTTTTCTATAAACTGAGAAAACCAAGGTTCCATCAGGCTGGCGGGTGACTAGTGTGTCAAGGAAAGGGAGGCTGTTGTTTTCCTCTTTTTCCAAGGTGAACTTGAAACAACCAACACTCCAGAATCAAGTTCACCCTGGAAAAAGAGGAAAACAACAAATTTAATTAAAACTGAAAACATAATATTTTATTTATCATTATTTTGTATTATTTTTAATTCGCTTATTATTTTATTTTTAATTTGCTATTGTTTATTTATTTTTCGTTAAAATTGTCAAATCAGTAATTTTCTTATAAGTCCGGGTAAATGAATTAATCTGGATCAGTGGAAGTCAAACAGCGAGCCAAGTGAATATGATTATAAGCAAAGTGTAAAAACTCGATTGTAGCTTAAATATTAAATATTGCAAAGCACATTAAATCGATTTTTTACTTAGGTTAAGTCCCATGTGAATATTGTAAAAAAATAAACTTTGTTTGTCTCGGTATAGTTTGTATCAGATGTTTTTGCAAATAACTCTTTTGAAGCTAACTGTATATACTGCTTTAATAAGAATATGTTAGAGTGTTAAAAAGAAAGGCAATGTTTTTGTCGGCGAAGCTGTACATGGCGGCATTAGAAAGATTGTTATTGAAACTTGTATGAGAAAGGCTTGCAGGCTCTAAGTGTAAACATCTCCGAAGTCAGTCAGAAAGCGTTCAAACAACTTTCTGATGGCCGGCAACTTACAATCAAAAGAAAGTGGAGGAGAACAAAAGGCGTGCTGAACTTGAAACTTAAGATGAAAGACTCATTAAAATAACATCATACCAATTCTTTGGGGGTTACCAAACTTCATGCGCGGTCTCAGAGGAGGCCTAATAAAAATGGACTGAAGCAATCAGAAGGGGTCCCGGTTCCAGAATTGCTGTCGGAGAGGAGGCTGCCTGGTCCAGAGTCACCGTCAGAGAGACTGCCCGGATCCACGTTGCTTGAGAGAGGAGTTTCCCGTTTCCAGAAAGGAGCTTCTCAGTTCGAGACGTCGCTAGAGAGAGACTACTTCTAGGCCGCAGACAAGGTTTCAAATTGCCGAAAGGAAGAGTTCCAATTGCTGGAGAAAAATTTCTGGGTCAGGTTAATGTCAGACATTCACCAGTGTGTTGCGTTTTCATTACAATTTGATGTCCGCGCGGTTAGACTAGTGGCTGTGCGCTTCGCAACCATACCACTGGGGAAGGAATATCCCAGGTTCGATTCCCGTCGAAAATGCAAGGAATTTGAGGATCTTCCTCAGCCATAGCCAAGTTAGCCGGTCTTGGGCGCAGGGTTTTTTCCAGCCAGTTTATCTGGCATTTTTCATCCTGCAAGCAGGCAAACTGGCCCCGTGAACACACACGGATCTACAGCCATAAATACTTATGGCTGTAGGTTTCTTCCCTTTCCCCCCTCATGGGGGGGAAAGGGAAGAAACTCCATACGAATAAATCAATAAATAAATTACAATTTGATGAATCAAACGACTTCACTGATATTGCTTGCATGGTATTTCAAGATTATTCAAGTAAAGAAGAACTTTTGAAAATTATACCATTATTGGGAAGGACTAGGGGAGAAGACATTTTTTCGGCATTTGATGAATTTGTGAAACAACACAAACTTCTGCTTTTTAAACTTATGTCTATTACTACTGATGGTGCTCCTGCAATGATAGATAATAAATCAGGCTTCATTTCATTATGTAAAAACGATGACAAATATCCAGATTTTTTAACGTACCACTGTATTATTCATCAACAAGTACTGTGTGTAGTAAAAGATTAAACACAAAAGATGTTTTGGGTATTACATTTAAAATAATTGTAAATTCTGTTCGAGGAAAAGCCCTGCAATGGCGGTTATTTAAATTAAAGGCAGATGATGATAGGGAACTTCTGTTGTACAATAATGTTCGCTGACTCAGCAGAAGTCAATTTTTAGAAAGATTTATTGTATTAATTAACGATATAAAAAATTTTCTTGACGAAAAAGAGAGAGATTTATCCACAATTGAGTGATAAAAGATGGTTGTTACACTTATCATTTTTAGTAGATTTCTGTGCGAAATTAAGCAATTTAAATTTAGAGTTAAAAGGTAGAGATAAAAATTTAATTGACATGTTAAGTTCAATAAAAACTTTCCAATGATATTTACTTTTATTAAAGAAAATTATAAATGACTGCGAATTTAGACATCTCCCATATTTATTAAAATTTTTTGAACAAAATCAAGAAATGCTTCGTTATGATTTAAAAGAATTTATTCGTGAAATTGAATTAGTTGAGGAAGAAATAAATTCAAGATTTAAAGATTTTAATAAAACTGAAATGATTGTATCTTTTATCAATAATCCATTTCAAGAAAACTTGAACATCACAATAATTTCAAATAAAATCAGTCAGCTGTTTGATATAAACCAAGCTGAAGTAGAACTTGAGATAATAAACATTCAGAATAGTTTACATTTAAAATCAATAAACAATGAAGTCATTTGGAAGTATGTACATGAAAAATTCCCAATATTAACTGATATTGCGCGAAAAATTCTGTCATGTTTGGATCGACATACTTGTCAGAATCCGCTTTTTCAGATATGAACTTCATAAAAAATCAATTAAGAAACCAAATTACAAATGATCATTTGGATGATTGTCTGCGATTGGCCACTTCTTCATATCAACTTGACTATGAAAATATTGCGAGGTCCAAACAATGCCAAATTTCACATTAACTTTTTTTAATCAACCAGCATTTCCTGTAACTTGTGAGTTTGTAATCAATCTGTTGTTTTTTCTAACTTTGGTTTTCCAAAATAGAGAAATAAATATTTTATTCCAATATATTTGTTTTTTTTTTTGTTGTATTAAAATAATTAAAAGTGATAAATAAATTTTTAAATACACAAATAAAGTTTTTAGTTGTTTATTTGTGTATAACATAATCAGATATCAGGTTGGGGAAACTTGATCTATATAAGAGAGTAGATCGCCGAATAACTTATATATAAGAGAGTAGATTGCCGAATAACTTTTTATCGAAAAGTAGCTCGCATAGTAAAAAAGGTTGAACACCTTCCTATACTATAAAATCATACACACATTAATGTTATAAGATTTACAAAAGCCAATGAATGAGTGAGAAGGGAAAAGGAAATATCAACAAAAAGATTGTCGTTGTCATACCATAATTCCCCTTTTTATTACACAAGCATCATTAATCATTTCCACCATTCATATTACTAGAAATCATAGAAGGCTATGAAAGGTGAAAAATTTTTAATTTGCCAATAAAAGTTAGAGAGAACGATCAGTAATCTGATAAGCAATAGATACCTAAGGACATGGGCATACTAAAAATTATTTTTGCATGTGTTGACTAATGCTTAATTGCATAGTGATCCCCCCCCCTACACACACACCCAAAGTGAAATATGCAATTATTGGCACAAATCTTGTGTTATCACTGGCGGAAAGTTTCCATGACACCATATGCATGTGTGCGTCTGTGTGTGTGTGGAGCGAGAGAGAGAGATTTGTTTATATAGTGATGATGTACTTAATCAAATATCATTCAGACTTCCCGAAACTATCTAGTTTTGGACAATAGAACTTCCCAAAGCTATTGATAACATTAATAATATTAATATTGATGGTCGTAGTAACAGTATTGTTGATGGTAATATCATTGGAGAATTAAATAGTAAGTGAAATGATGAGATATGTGAAGCAGAGTAGAGTGCCTTCCCGCAATGAGCCCTTGGAGATGTCATGTAATAATAATATAATTTGTTAATAATGTTTATAATTTTCTTCTTCTTCTTCTGCAGCTTCTCCCACTTAAATGGGGTCACTGTTGATAATGAGTCTCCTCCATATCTTCCTGTCTTGGGCTGTCACCACATCCAAGTTCTTCGTCCTCTTCTACCAGCTCCTTCCATCTCTTCTTTAGCCGCCCATGCTTCTGCCTTCCTTGCACATCCATCTGCATGATCCTTCTTCCCACATATTCGTCCTCCCTCCTCATCACATGACCAGACTATCTCAACCTTGCCTCCTGTATTTTCGCTCCTAAGTTCGTAACTTTCACTGTTCCCCTGACATAGTC
Source organism: Typopeltis vanoorti (assembly GCF_054136105.1). Taxonomy (NCBI): domain Eukaryota; kingdom Metazoa; phylum Arthropoda; class Arachnida; order Uropygi; family Thelyphonidae; genus Typopeltis; species Typopeltis vanoorti. The sequence goes on from NC_143572.1 coordinate 59,789,043, forward strand.
ATTTCTCAGATGATCCTTTCTGGTCACACTGCACATCCACCTAAGCATTCTCATCTCTGCTACTTCCATCCTACTGATGTTATTTTTCCTCAGGGCCACAGTTTCTATAGCACATGTCATAGCTGGCCTCACTACTGTCCTATAGATTTTACCTTTCAGATTGATCAGCACCCTCTTATCGCATAACACTTCAGCCATCTCCCTCCAGTTTCTCCAACCCGCTTGTATCCTGCATCCCACTTCCTTCTCACCTCCTCCATCTTCTTCCACTGTTGAACCTAAGTATCTAAAGTCTCTCACCTTCCTGATGACATTTCCTTCCAGCTCCAGGTCTGTCTCCTGTCCGCCGCCCACTCTGCAACACATACTCTGTCTTACTTCCGCTCAGTCTCATACCTCTCTCTCCCAGTACTTTTCTCCATCTTTCCAGTTTAGTTCTTGCTTCTTCTCTTGAATCTGCACACAGCAAGATGTCATCTGCATACAACATTGTCCAAGGCACATCTTCTCTCACCTCCTCTGTTACCACCTCCATCACAATATTAAACAGAAACGGACTTAATGCTGACCCTTGATGCAAGCCAACTGTTACTTGAAAACTTTCTGTCTGTCCCAGACAGGTCCGAACATTTGTCTTCACCTTTCTGTACATTTTCCGCAACAACCTGACATATTTCTCTGGCACCTCCTTCTCTCTCAGACACCTCCAGACTTCTTGCCTTGGCACTCTATCGTATGCTTTCTCCAGATCAATAAATGCCAGATGTGGCTCCCTTTGTTTCTCTCGATACTTTCCCATCATCTGCCGTAACCCAAAGATAGCATCTGTTGTTGATCTATCAGGCATGAAACCAAATTGTTCCTTCGCAATCTCCACCTCCTTCCTCAATCTACCATCAAGAACCCTTTCTAGGATTTTCATTGTGTGGGATATCAACTTTATTCCTCTGTAATTTTTACAGTCTTGTGCATCCCCTTTACCCTTGTAGATGGGGACAAGAGTACTCTCCCTCCATTTATAATGCTGTTGCTAATAATATTCCCAACATGCCTTCAATCAGTATTAGGACATACGTGGCAAGTTCGCATGTATGTCCTAGTACAGTCATCCTCAAAGAAAGTCAGCTGAAGTAGTTAAGAGCTTACGTTCAGTGTTCTTGCTCTCTGCAGACCAACTAATTGGCACAGAAGAAGAGGAAGGCCAAGAAAACAGTTTTGGCAATATATATAAGTAAAATTTTTTTGAAGACAAGCTTCATAAACCATTTGACATTTACCAGAAGATGAGCCAAGTTGCTCATAATTTATCTCCATCAGTTGTTATATACATATTTCTGTATATTTTCCTATTGATACTTGAATAAATGATGATTATGAATTGTAAAATAACCACTCGTTAAATGAAATATATATATATACACACACATATACACAGTCATCCCTCGACTTACGTCCGTTCGAGTTACGTCCTTTCGCAGATACATCCGTGATCCTATAAGGGGATAAATAACATTTTCGGCCATATATAGAGGACCTGAACCAAAAGCGCATATCCCCTTAGCACTGTGACTATAACCGCTAAGGCACTAAGCCTCTTCAACATGTTGAAGGAGAAAGCAGAACCCGATTATGACTATGAATTCAACGCTTCTTTCGGTTGGTTCATGAGATTCAAGCAGAGTGTTGCGCTGCATAATGTGAAAATGCATGGGAATCTGCAAGTACTAAGAAGGCTGCCAAGGAGTTTGTGGAAAAATTGGATAAAATTATTACAGAGGAAAGTTATTTGCCACAGCAATTATTTAATATGAATGAGACGTCCTTGTTTCTGAAAAAAAATGCTGAACGGACATTCATCCACAAGAAGCTGAAATCTATACCTAGTTTCAAAGCTCTTAATGCCCATATTACGATTCTGTTATGGGTAATGTGGCTGAATATAAACTGAAACCATTTGTGATATGGCACAGTGAGAATCCATGAATCTTCAAAAATATTAGGAAGCATACTTCCAGTTCATTATTGGAGCAATAAGAAGTCGTGGATGACTCAAAAATTGTTTGAGGATGCTTTAATCAACTGTTATGCGAGTGAAATAAAAAGCTATTGTGTGAAAGAAAATGTAGAATTTAAAATTTTATTAATTCTAGATAAGCTCAGGGTTATCTGTCTTGTAAGTCTTATAGCAGTGATCTTCTCCAAATTCAGGGTCATGTTTCTCCCTCCAAACACTACTTCATTGATCGAACCGATGGATCAGGGAGTTCTTGCAGTGTTTAAGGCTTATTATCTATGGACAACTTTTTCATAAGCCATTTCTGCTACTGAAGGGAATGACCAGACTCTCATACAATTCTGGAAAACATTCAATATTTATCATGCTATTAAAAATATTGCTGTGGCCTGGGATGAAGTGACCTCTCAATGAATGAGTGACATATGGAAAAAGACATTAAAAAGGTTTGTGAATGATTTTGGAAGTTTGTAATAGTGAGCCTAGCAAACAATCTGAATCTCAAAGTGAATGATGACGACATAATTCAACTCATAGAAAGTTCTCCTGAAAAGTTGAATTGGAGGAACTACCATTGCAGAAGAGGAAAAACGAGAAAAGGAAGAGGGAAAAGAGAAACAGGAAGAGGTAGTTAAGCAATTCACAGTGAAGGGTCTTGCAGAAATGTTCTCTGCAGTTAGCAATGTTCTCAAAATGGTTGAAGACATCGACCCCAATGTTGAATGCTACTTATTATTAGAACGAAAGTACATGATGCGCTTGATTGCTATGAACAAATTTATGATGAAAAGATGAAGAGGAATAAGCAAAGCACATTGGAATAGTGGCAGTAACATACAGTACAGTTTTATAATAAGGTTTAAAATTATAATGACAGTATAATGACGGTTGTCCCTAACCCCTATAACTTTGTTGATTTAATGTATTGACTTACTTCCTGCCAGATGGAACGGAATCTGGATGCAAGTCGAGGGATGATGTATATATATATATATATATATATATATATATCTCCAGTGGATAGCATGTATGCAATCCAACCATCAAGTTGAGGATTTGAATCCCACTGTGGGATTCAAATTCGCATGGAGGTTTGTGAATATGTTTCATCACTGAGATACCATCCTGTATTGGAGCAATAAAGTGGCTTAAAAAACTACCATGTTGGTCCCTAAAATTGGGATTTTGGATTAACACAAACTGCTTTAATATTGATATGCTTTACTATCATTCTTTGGTGGGGTTCATTGAAACACACATGTAAAATTTCTTTTATACCTATCAGTCTGATTACAACTTATAGTAGACTGTATTTATCATTTATGTTGACTTTAGTATCTTGTTTGCTTTGGGATACTCAAAATACTTATTTTTATCACTTTATTTTTTACTTTTATTTCTGATAGGACTGGGTGATTGTAGCTTAGTTGGTATACTTAATAAGCATTTGAAATGACTGTTCAGATATTAAATATTCATTTCATTCCAATGTATGATTTATGGACAACTTTTCTTATTGCAAAATGCACTGTGTAAAAAATATAGACTATTACAGGTCCTTTATGTTGTCTCTTTGCCTAGTACATAATAAATAATGATTGAACAAAGATGTTATAATTATCAAATAGTTATTGATGTGAAATATTGTCTTTTTTTTATATATATATATAGCACACAGTTTCGTTTTCCTGTGCTGGTAGTATCACTCAAAATGCTGCTTTCTGTGATATTCAGGACTTTTGGAGTTACCAATGCAAAATTGGTATGTTTACATTTATAATTTTGGTATGTGAGTGTAAAATGATAATAAAAAAAATTATTAATCATAAAGGATTGTTTATGCATGCAGAACACGCTTTAAAAAGAAGCCGCCAACAACTAGAGTAACCTAAACAATATCAATGAAATATCTAAGTGCATTTAGACTAACAATTTTATGAGGATTTGGTAATGTTCCTATAATTTTCTGCATGTTTTATGATTAATTAGCATGCCCTAAAAAAATAAATGTTGATCAAAAGAACATATCTTATAATAATTTTCTATAAAACTTTCCAGATATTTAGTCATTTGAAAAAAAAAAAAGTTTCATTTGTCCCTGCACAGTTTCTGTTTAGTTATTTGTTGTAAATCACTATACAAATAGTTGGCGTGTCACTGTGGCCTACCTAGGTTATTGTACATTAAAGATACCAAGAAATTATGTACTTGGCTTTAATCCTTTACTCAAGGAAGCAAAACAATGTTTTGTGTGGGAAATATATTCACTTCTGAGCTACTTGTATATAGAGGCTAATGATTTTGCATCACTTGCCTTGGTATGTATCCCACAGTGCAAAGCACATACCTTTTCGGATGTGTAAAATGCTATGCATAATGGGAATGGTCACTACCCAGACCGTTTTTGACCTTTATTGAGGTTTTCTCAGTGAGAGCCAGACCCAGGAGATATACCAAGGTTGAAGTAATGCACAAGTCATATATATCTCATATAAAGGGTGTCCAAAAATTCATGCAAGATTTAAATTTAGCGCCATTTGTGTGGTAAAGTGTTGCCAACGAGAAAAAAAAGACAGCGTGACAGCTGAGAGTTCAGGGTTATTAAAAATGGAGCGCACACGAAAGAACAACGCATTTTCATTGTTGAGCAATATTTTAAAAATAATGAAGGTTTGGCAGCTACAGTTCGCAATTTTCGTACAAAATATGGTCGGAATAGTGATTTAACATCATCAACTGTGAAAAGATTAATTAAAAAATTCAAGAAAACTGGATCAATTAGTGATCTTGTACACTCTGGCCGTCCTTCAACAAGTTGTTCAACAGAAAACATCGAAGCAGTTCGTGAGAGTGTTGCTGAGAGTCCAGGAACATCAATTTGGCACCGTGGTCTTGAATTGGGCATTTCCAGAAGCTCTCTACAGCGTATTCTCATGAAAGATTTGCATCTTTATGCTTACAAAGTTCAATTGACTCAAGAACTGAAGCCTACTGACCACACACAGCGAAGAGAGTTCGTTGAATGGATTATGGAACAACAACAAGTGGATGCTTATTTTTTGAACAAAATCATCTTCAGCGATGAGGCTCATTTTCATCTTGATGGCTTCGTTAATCGACAAAATTGTCTCATTTGGAGTTCAGAAAATCCACGAGTGATTGTTGAGAAACAAATGCATCACCAACGTGTCACTGTTTGGTGCGGATTTTGGGCTGGAGGCATCATCGGTCCATTCTTCTTCGAAAATGTGGCTGGTAAGGCAATAACAGTTAACGGTGCTCGCTATCGCGACATGATAATCCAGTTTTTGTGCCTAAATTGCAAGATATGGATGTGGACGACATGTGGTTTCAACAAGACAGTGCCACATGCCATACAGCCCGAGAAACAATTCAATTACTGCATGAGTCATTTCCTGGTCGTGTAATTTCCCGTTTTGGTGATCAGAATTGCCGTGTGACTTAACGCCATTGGACTTTTTTCTGTGGGGTTTTTTGAAGTCTAAGGTTTATGCCAACAAGCCCACGACCACCCAATCCTTGAAGGTGGAAATTGAGCGCTGTATCAATGAAATTCAGCCACATTTATGCAAAACGATCATGGAAAATTTCGACGAAAGAGTGCGTATGTGCCAGCAAAGCCGTGGAGGCCATTTACCCAATATGCTATTCCATGCATAACCCTATACTGTATACTTCATGAATCAATAAGAAATTACAATTTTTAATTAAAAACCTGTGTTTTCTATCAAAATTACTTCTTGCGTGAATTTTGGGACACCCTGTACAAGTAGCCAAAAGGTGCTAGACCTTATTAATAAAACTCTCTGGATGACAGAAAGATGTTGAAAGTTTTTTACGTTGGTTCTATTATACATTAAAGACACCAAGAAATTATATACTTGATTTTTAATCCTTACCCAAGGAAGCAAAATACATACTAAGGCAAGTGATGTGAAGTCATTAGCCTCTATATACAAGTAGCTCAGACATGAATATATTTCACATGCAAAACATTGTTTTGCTTCCTTGGGTGAAGGATTAAAACTAAGTATATAATTTCTTGGTATCTTTAATGTATACACCTTTTGGCTACTTGTTTTAAATTTATTATGGTGGAGCATGGTGGTTTTCTTCTAGAAGATCCTGTGAGTTGTACCCAATACATGGTCTGCAGGGCCAGATTGACCATAGTCATGATTGCAGATTTATGATTTGTGTTCATCTAAATGGATAGAGGTGGCTGATCTGCCTATCTGTCTTGAAGTAAGCCAACTTGTAGGAACAGGGTACTTTATATACTCCAGGCACTGAAAGAGGAGGAAGCTGATCTTTGGTAGAACGGATAAGGCAAGCAAGTTTTCATTGGGGCTTAAAAGCTGTGTAGAGGTTGTACTTTTTTTTTTTAAAGATCTGGCTATTTTTCCGAATGCGTCCTGGACATAGGGGATGGTGATGGCATTTCTGAAATCCTTCTCAAGGGATGGTCAAGGAATGGGGGAAGAACTGATTATTTTTTTAATTCGGAAAGCACTATAGCCATTTTATAGGAATGTGTTGTGCATATGGTTGAGTTCAATTGAAAGAGAGGTTCCACTAGAACAAAGATTATAGGCTCTATTGGTTAGAGTTTTAATGATGCTATATTGTTGAGAAGGTGTTTGGTGGGAAAGTTTGTTAATATATTGTATCTGCCTGTGAGTGGGTTTTCTATATACAGTGAAGGAGAGGTTATCATTCGAAAGGCTTGTTTTTCAAAATTTCACATGTAATTGGCAAAGGAAATGAGATTCTAAGATATCAGAAGGAAAAATGTTTTATAAGAGTGTTAAGGTGTCATTTATGGGAATATTGCTAGACAGTGAGGTGATGTCAATTCTTACTAATATATCTATATTATTTAAAGTTAGATTTATAATCAATGTTTTAAAATGAATAGCATTATTTATATAAGATGTGATAAGTCCAGTGAGGGTAGGGGATAAGAGAGTCTGTCAGCAGTTTTGAACAATTTGTAACATTGCACAACAGTTGCATCTGCTGTTAGGTCTTAGGGGGGGGGGTAATTTGGTTTCTAGATTTTAAGTAATAGAATCTTTGGTGCTCAGAGGCTTCTAAATATAAATTTCTTAATAGACATAATAGGTTGCCCAATGCCAAGCTGAAGTTCTATAAATAGTATTTTTTAAAAGGAAGTAATCAGAATTTGCACAATAGGTCAGGAGTGATATAACTTTTTTGGCTGAAAACCTCATCATCATCATCATCAAATTCCTGCCATATACCCTCAAGTGGTGTACATGATATGATACTACATGAAAAATTTACATCATTACTAACTTCTTATCTACAATTTTCCTCCAAATCAGTCTGTTACTTGTCAATACTCCAACATTATCAGATCTTATATTTCTATCATCTAAGACACTTTGTACCATATCAATCCACCTATATCTTGGTCTTCTTCTGGGTCGTTTTCCTGCCAAACTTGTAGAGAACACTTGTTATGCTAATCTTTCCTCTCCCATTCTGTTTAGGTGACCATACCACCTGAGATTAGCTCTGCTAAGAAATTTCTGGCTGACAATGTCAAGTTCTATCCTAATATCCTTGTTTTTAATATGATATTGCCATTGATGCCATCTGTTCACACCTGTAATCTTTCTCAGGATTCTCATATCTGCGGTCTCTATTTTTTGATCAAGTGTTTTACTTCTAAATCAGCTCCCAGCTCTATAAGTTAAAATTGGTTTGAACACTGTCTTGTATATAGCTAATTTAGTGTTTTGGCTAATTTCTCTCTTATTCCATATGAATTTATTCAATTGACTTCCTACCATACTTTGGCACATTGGCACCTACCAATCAGCTTTGTTGATTCTGTTGTCTATTTCCATATTTAATTTACCATCTTCACTAAAAATTATGCCTAAGTAGCTGAAACGTTTTACTTGTTCCACAAGTAAAACATTTCAGCTGACCTTCATACCATATCTATTACATCAGTTATTCAATTTATTCAGGGAATCTTGCAGACTTGTAGCGGATTTATTTAGAAGTATAACATCATCCGCATAAAGCAAAGAGCTGACATTAACATCTCTAATTTTGATATCATGTTTAATACCACTTTCCTTCATAATGTGATCCATATAGATAATGAATAACAGAAAGGATAATGTACATCCTTGTCTCACACTAGATTTAACATTAAACCATCTTTCTGTACTTCCTTCAATTCTAATGCTGACTCACAACTAAAATAAAGACTAAGTATTTCTTGATATAAGCCCCCATTGACACCATATAACTGTAGTGTATTGAATAGCTTCTCTCTTGGCACCTTGTCATATGCCTTTTCCAAATCGACAAAACTTAAATAGAGATCTTTGTTTTATTCCCATGATTTCTCAACTATTTGTCGTAAAGGGTAAATCTGATCCTTACAGCCTCTATTTGGCCTGAATCCATCTTGTTCTTCACCAAGCGTTTCTTCCACAATTCTTCTCAAACATTTCTCAAGTATACTTGCATAGGTACTATGAGAGCTGTACTCCAATCATCAGGAATTCTTCCCTCTGTCCAGGCCTTCTGAACTATGCAGTGCAGCCACTGTAAGAACTTTATACCACCATACTTAAGCATTTTTGGTCGAATATCATCTACTGCTGCTGCCTTTCCACATTTCAAGCCTTTGATGGCCTTTTCTACTTCAAATATGGATATGTATTCCTGACTGTATGCGTGTTGAGTATTTTTTGCCACTATGCTACCAGTACTTGTTTGATTTAGCAATTTTTCAAAGTAATTTCTTCATACTTCAAGGATATCTTTTTCTCCCGTTTTCATATCACCTTTTTCATCTCTAACTCCTTTTACAGCACTCTTTGCTCCATTTCTAAGCTTCTTCAACAACCTCCAGAATATTTTGCCACCTTCTTGATATTTATTTTCTATATTCTTGCCAAAGTCCTCCCATGGCTTTTGTTTAGCTAGCTTTACACGGTGTTTAGCTTTCTTACATTTGTCTCCGTATTCTCTAAGAGCACAAGCTGACTTATTTGCCAGGAACTTTTGATATACTTTCTTCTTTTCCTTCACTGCCTCTTTAACTTCCTGTGTCCACCATATAGTTCTGATTTTTCTATTCTTGCAGACAACCTCACCACATGCCTCTCTGGCTAAATCAATCAGGGTTTTCTTCAAGGCTTGCCACTGAATTGCCAAGGTTTGGTTCCTGTTCTCAAACTCTTTTCATTTTTTCTTCAAAAATCTTTGTGTCTTTTAGTCCACTGTTCACATCTGAATGCTGTTCAACTTTTATTTGCTTTAAAACTTTCTTACATGTTATTCTTTTCAATATGAAATTCAATTTTATCCTGCTCAAGACTAAATGGTGATCACGTCCAATTACAAATCCTCTGTACACCCTGGTGTCCTGCACCAGGGAGAACCCTTCACTATCAACAATAACGTAGTCAATGAAACTTTTCTTATTCCTTGCCTGTTCTCTCCATGTGAATATGTGCACATTTTTATGTTGGAACATGGTGTTAGTAATAACCAGTCCATGTCCTGAGCAGAAATCCAACAGGTATTTGCCATTATTATTAGCTTTGCTCTTTTCTCCAAATTTTCCCAATATATTTTTGTATGTCTGGCAATAATTTCGTACTCTGCTATTTAGATCCCCAACAAGGACCAACTTTTTCTTTTGATTGTGTCAGTTGCTTTCTCTAAAGCCTCAAAAAATTCCTCCACTTCTACCTTAGTAGAATCTTCTGTGGGACCATATGCACTAATAAGTCTCATTGTCCAGTTCTCCATTATCATATTTGCCCACATCACTCTACTCGAGACTGCCTGCCATTCAAGAAGTTTAGCCTCTATTTAGTGCTGAATACTATGGCTACTCCTTTTCCTTGATTGTCATTGCCTGAATATAACATTTTGTATTTATTGCTCAGAAAGATCTCACCAGTTTTTGTCTTTTTTGTTTTAGTCACACCTAATTATGTCGATCTGATACTTATGTAATTCCTCAGCTAGCTCCATTTCTTTGCCATTCAGGCTTTTTATGTTGATAGTACCAATTTTTAACTCTGGTGATGTTGAGTTGGGGTGTGTTTTCAGATTTGTTCCAGTAGCTGACTTTTCACTGTTCGCCCTGGTTTCCTGGTGAAAACAACTGGGGCCTTGTTTAACCGGGCGATGCCCCAGCTGGCATGAAATTTTGTTGTTGTACCATCATTTTGTATATTGGTTTAAGCCAATAAGAATACAATTTGGTTGAATAAATCCTGAATTGCCAGCCCATCCTCGTTCATAACATCTCTAGCTGAAAAGAATGTCAAGTTGTTTGAAGTCAGGTATACAATGACGCTGATATGGTTATGTCGGGGAGCACTAGGAGTGAGTGTCGTTCTGAGGAGCAAGATCTAAGTCTTGACTGTTAAGCTGAGTGTTGAAGGTAATGAGAAAAGAGTGAAGGTCTTTTGTGAGAAAAAAAAGAAAACTGTGTTTTGGAAGATTGAAGGTGACTGGGTTGTTAACATCCATTGAAGGATGGTAAAGCGATCAGTATTTAGGGCACTTTTTATAGATGATTTTGAAGAGTGCAATGTTTGAGCACTGCAAGATTTGTTGTATGCATAGGATTAGTGGAAAGTGCTATCATCATCAACATTGTGAATGGGATTTGAGGCCAGTGAGAAAAGGTCTTTGTGTGTATGAGAAAGAGGATAGCCAAAATAGAGCCATAAGGAATACCTGCATTGGTCAAAAAATATGAAGAGAAAACATCCACTATTAACAGTGAATGACTGAAGAGAAAACTGGGATTCTAGTTAATCTTAGCAAATTGCAATTTTATCATTCTGTGTTATTTAAAGGGAGGAATGCCATGTAATCCTGTGTAATATTTCAATATCTGTGGTTGTCATTTTATTTTCATTGTTTGTAAGCCAGTGGTAAAATTCTCTATAGTCTGATCTGGAGTTTTTAATAATATGATGGTACACCATTTTCTTACTTGTATATAGGGCTTCTGCATTGATTAAACTTTGGTATCTTCCTAGGTCCAGTTTTCACTGATAAGATCTCAATAAAAAATTTTTAATAATATGGTGACACACCATTTTACTACTAGTATATAGAGCTTCTGCATTGATTTAGCCTTGGTATCTTCCAAGATCTGGCTTTCACTGGTGAGATCTCAAAGGCTGGAACTGGTGTGTGTGTAGCAGTTGATGTATAGTCAGCAGCTTCTGGTCATTCATTGTGAAGAATTTATGGAGACAAACACACATGTTGGAGTAATTATAATTATGAAAAGAATACTCGATATTTCGACCTCTATATCGAGGTCATCATCAGAAAAACATACATATGCACAGGACACAATCTGTATGACACTACACAAAAGTAACATAAATCTAAATGCTTTAATTGTTTACCCTAGCCTGACCTCTATTGAAAAAATAAATAAATAAAAAATTATACACAAATATAAATGAATTATCAAAACAATGAATTTCTTATACAGTAATAAGTGTAATATTATATAGATGATAAAAAATAACAATATAAATAAAAATAAAAGTTTTATAGTGGAACTACATTAAACACATCTACACTCCTCTTATAGTAAGTTTTCTTGTGTTAGTGTTCTGCCATCATTTTTCTGGATGCTATGTAGGTTGCAGATGGGCTCTCCAGATTCTTGGAATTATTAATCCATCATTCTTGTTAAGATTTGTTTCTGTCTCCATAAATTCTTCACAGTGAATACTGACCACCATGTAACCTTAAAAGAAAGAATCTTCTGGCCATGAAAATATTTCATGTTTAAACTTTGTTTTTTATTATTATTATTATTATTGTTCCGGGAAACTCCAAGGAGTCGACAGACTCATCGAGGGAGGCCCTAACATCATGTCAAGAACAACTATTCAACATTCACACAGTATCTATCATACCTTGCCTTGAACTCATTCACAGTCGTAGCACCCACAACAGACTCTGGAAGCTTATTCCACTCATTTACCACTCTCCAAGTAAAGAACCTAGCTCTAACACCCTTGTCAACCACGCTCTTGCCCAGCTTCCATGCATGGCCCCTAGTCCTCCCACCACCAGTCATATTTTCAAAAATATCTTCTGGATCAATCTTATAAAAACCCTTCAGTAATTTGAATGTCTCAATCATATCACCCCTCCTTCGCCTATCGTCCAATTTCTGCAACCCACAAATCTTCAACCTATTCTCATAAGGTTCATTCCACAGCCCAGCTATCATCTTGGTCACTCGTCTCTGGACCCTCTCCACTTCCTCCCCATCACAAAGAAACCCTGGTGCCCATAGCTGGGCACAGAAGTCCAGATGGGGTCTTATCAAGGCTCGATACAGAGGAACAACAACTTGTTCGTCTCTGCATGTTAAAGTATTTTTCAGAAGCCAAGTGATTTGGTGAGCTGTTTTAGTTACTTTTGCAATGTGCCCCCTAAACTTTAACTCCCTATCCACCAACACTCCCAAATCCCTGGCCTCATCAATCTCCTGGAGTATGATTCCACCAATGCGATATACTGCTGCTATTCTTTTCACCCCAAAGTGCATAACCTTACACTTTGCCACATTAAATTCATATCCATTTTTCCTAGCCCAGTCCTCCAAACTATCCAAATCATCCTGTAAAATTTTGACATCTTGTGCACTCACAAATGCTCTACCCAACTTTGCATCATCAGCAAACAAGTGAACACTTCCTCTCAGATTCTTTCCAATATCATTGATGAACAAATTGAAAAGCAGTGGTCCAAGAACAGAACCCTACGGCACACCACTAGTCACAAGCCGTCTCTTGGACTCCACTCCTGAATAAACCACTCTTTGATATCTCTCCTTCAACCACCCTCTTATCCATCTCACCAACCCTGTATCTATACCCATCTGCTCCAGTTTACTGATTAGGGTTCCATGTGGTATCCTATCAAAGGCCTTGGCAAGGTCCAGTAGTATCACTGTAAACCCATTACCCCTATCCAGTTCAGCCGTCACTGTGTTATAAAACGTGAGCAAGTTACTGAGGCATGATCTACCCTTCACAAAACCATGTTGTCCCCCATACAATATCCCATTTTCATCTATCCAATCCTGTATTCTTTTCTTGACTAATTTCTCTAAGACCTTGACAATGATTCCTGATATGCTAATCGGTCGGTAATTTACAACAGCAGTCTTGGAACCACCTTTATGCAGTGGAACTATTTTCCCCTCTTTCCACCCGCTCGGGACTAACCCAGACCCGAGACTCAAATTAAACAAAATGGTCAAGGGTACTGACAATTCTTTAGCTGCTTCTCGTACAACACGAGCTGGTATACCATCCAATCCCACAGATGTATTGACATTGAGGTTATGTAATAGACTACTCACCTCCACTTCATTAACCACAATTCCTGTATAATCTACTGGTTTATTTGTTTCTGCAATGTCACCACCTGGATGATATACTTTTGCAAAGTGCTCACTCAGTAACTCAACTATCTCAACTGATTCAGTTACCTCCCTACCATCAGCATGGGTAAAGGATTAAAATAAGAATATAATTTCATTCAAGTATAATATATCCTGGAAATGTCTAGTCCAATATCACAGGTTTCTCCAAACATTTTTATGGTGTGCCCCCAATGTTGAGTGATATAGGTGAGGATCTGGTGTGGATCTTAATTGGCAGAATCTATATTGGTGGTCAGTGATGAGTTGACAATTTTTGAGCTGTTGAAAAAGTGGACTGATGACTTTCTCCAATACTTTGGATAGTATTGATGTGAGAACAATTGGCCTGTAGTTAGATGGTACACATTTATAACTTTTCTTCTTCCCTTTTTTTTTTTTTTTTTTTTTTTTTTTTTTTTTTTTTTTTTTGAAATTGACTGCTTGTGCGGTTGCTCCCATGCTTTTGGCTGGATGCTAGCTGAGTATAATCTATATTGGTGGTCTAAAGGAGAAAAGAACAGGCATTAGTTCAGAAGCACAGCTTTTAAGCACAATTGGCAGAATATCATCAGGATCAGATATTTTTGGTATCAAGGTTGTTCAAGATTCTTCTGATAGAAGGCCACAGGAGGCATGTGATGCAATGTTCCAGGTGAAGTTGAAAGAATATAACTTTGTCATCTATGCAGGAGTTATGAGATGAATGGTTCTAGCCAGTCATCTTTAAGTGATGTTGCAATACTGACATCTGGGTGAGAGACAGTTAGGCCAAAATTGCACCTGACATTATATTGCAGGAGACCAAAAGGCATGTCTGTCACTGGTATAGGTCAACAGTTTTTTTTACTTTCAGTCCTTTCAAAGTCAGGCTTAGCACTTCTAATGATTGTTTTGCAAATTTTGCAAGCTTCAGCATAGGCTGTTATGAAGCTAGAAATGTTCTGAAGTGACTTATGTTTTTTTCCCTTGGGTTGCCCTGGCACATACTTTGGAAGACCGTGGCTTGGATACTGGGCAGAATTTTGAACTGAGTGGGGAATGAAGATCTTCATTCTTAACACAGTGTTGTCTTATCACTTTTTTATATCCCAATCAATACCTAGTATTGATATACTAGTAATACCTGAATTTCATTATCTGTTCTGTTATCTTCTTTGATCCAATTTGTATTTTACTGATTTGGGAGAAAATGGGTTTGCATTTTGATTTTTTTATAATTATACTCTGTTTCTATGTCTAATGAAAATTATTATTTGCTCTCTCATTAATAATCCATAATTTGTACTGATGGTTGTAATAATTGCTTCCACTGAATGGAAGCAATTATGAGTAGGCAATGTGGAGAAATAAAAAGATGAGTAAAAAAAATAAACATCTTTATTACACAGTTAAATTTACAAATAAAATTGAAAACAAAAGTAGTAATAATTTAAATAATTAGAAAAATAAAAGAACTACAAATCAAAATAAAAATAAAAAACTATTAAAACAATTGTCAAATATTCCTTGCAGAGAGCTAATATACACATTGTGCCCATTAAGTAATGAAGCAACAGTTACTATATCAAAACAAAGAACTATATTTGGAATTGTCAATTACACAGATTCAGAATAATTTCCCTCCAACTCCACACAATGTTTACATCTGTCTTACAGGTGTTCGAAGGCATGGTGGAAGTCCTAATGGGAACCTTCTTCACTGTCTGGGCCACACTATGTTGGATATCCTCAATGTCGTTGAAGTGCTCCCCCTTCAAGGCACACTTCGTCTTTGGGAAGAGGAAACACTCTGTGGTAGCAAATGGGGAGGTGCATTGTTGTGCAACAGAAACCAATTGTTGTTGCAGAACAGTTCTTTCCTGACACGTCGCATATGAGTGTACAGACTTTGCATTACTCCTAAATAATATTGATAGGTCACTGTGGTTCCCTCAGGATCAAATTTGCAGGAGCATCAAAATTACAATGATCATTGTCTTTACGTGATTTTCGCAACCTGACTTTCTTCTGCTGAGGAGATGTTTCATGCCATTCCATGCTCTGGTGTTTCATTTCTGGGTCAAACTGAAAAACAGCAACCTTTATCGTAGGTGACAATTCTTTGCAACACATCACAATCTTGATCAACAGCATGGATGAAATATGACGACATGTAACCTGATGTCTTCTCTCTCTGTTCATGTCAACGTGTGCCGCACAAACCCCGAACAAATTTTCTTCTTGTGCAAATTTTTTTCTAAGATTAATCTGACCATTTCCTTACTGACACAAAGCTGTACAGAGAGTAGCCTAGTGGTTATTTGCCTGTCATGGGCAACAATTTCCATAGCTTTCGCCACATTTTCATTTGTCCATGCAGAAACTGGCCATTTCCAACAGCATAGTTGCATGGTCCAGGGATACCCTCCCCTCTTTAAACATTGAAAACCAGGAGAACACCTGTGCACGGCTCAGACAGTCATCACTGTAAACTTTTTTTGGTCTTTGTACACTTCTGGAGCAGTTTTCCTAATTTACAGTAAAATTTTATCACAGCTCTTTGCTCCATGATGCAACTTCTGACACACTCCACTCACACACACTTACTTTAATGTAATATAATAAATTTAACTTTCAACTTACTTCAATGATTGCCACATGGAAACTGCTGCATTACCCAACTTGAAAATTGCACCTGTGATTACAACACACTCTAGCTGTCAAAACTATAAACATGTTTGTTACTTTTATTCAAAGGGCTGTCCTGTAAAAAATCAATCTCATTACTTAATGTGTATATCTAGCCCTCCCAGTATCAAAGCTATGATTGGTGTGCTTCAGAAATATCCTGCAAAGTGTGTCAGTACCTCTCTTCTAGATTATCACATGTCATTTGATAATCTGAGCAGGGAGGGAGGTTGAAATAAATGTAACTATCATAGACTTGAATAGCACTACTGTAAAAACACCTAAAAATAAAGCTGACCTCTGGCATTATTTTTTTTTCTCCTTCTGCAGCCTGTACAGATAACCAATGCAAGTCACCTCCATACCATATCAAGAACATTGCATGGCATGCTTCCTTTGGCCTTAAAAAGTCATAGAAGAGTCCTAAATAGGCTAGATTAAAAAAAAAAAAAAAGTTCCTTGCATTGACAGTATTCTCCTCTTTTTTCAGTTGTACTTGTAGATTATAGTTACCTGAGATGTTTCTCATAGCATGGAGTAAGTAAATGGGCTGAACCATATTCAGCCCATTTTAAAAAAAAGAAAAAAAATGGGAGACGAAAGTGTGCTATCAGGCCATAAACCTATTGCTCTCACCTAAGTATCTTTAAAATGATGGAAAAAGTCATCATTTATTATTTATGATGAAGAGACCAGTTAATCAACGACCACACTATAATTCCACCACTCAAGTTCCAGAGACCCGAATAGCATGGTTATTTGTTTTCAATTACTCTGACACATCCTTGGAAAGGTTTGGAGAAACACCTATGTCTGTTGCACTTTTGCACTTGATATTTCTAGGGTATTTGATAGAAGAATCTCAGCAAATTGACATCTTATGATCTATTTTCTGCCCTTTTTAACTGGATACTAGTTTTCTCTCTAGTTCACTGTATGTAATGGCAGATATTGCTCTCTTCAGATTTCTCAACCAATGCAGATACACCTTAGGTCTATGTTATATCACTTGTTCTCTTTTTCCTGAATGACTTCTCTCACTGACCCTCAAACCTTATCCATAGTTTTATTGATGATATCATGCCATTCTTCTTACTCATTTAACAGTTATTGCAGTGCTGAGACATTCCATGCTTAAAACTTTTCTATGTGCCTTAAATACTAATCTTCATACCATTGTGCAGTGGAGTGATGACCACTTTCAATATTTCTCAAACACAATGCTATGTACAGATATAATTAGCTGTTTTGTGGTTATTCATAAGTGCTCCATGGTATTAAAAACACATTAAGAGAAAATATATATTATATTCCTTCAAATTGCCCCATTTCTGTTCCTTTGATTTGGTGAAAAACTTATTATGCCAAGTAAAATAGCTTTATAGTGAATTTAATTAAAAAAAACAGGGACACCCTTTGTTTGGGAAGTCCTATCTCACCAGCCTTAGCTGATTATTTTATGGAGCATGAAGAGAAACAGCTCTTTGACACTATATTTCCTCACCCTCCTATATGGTTATTTGCAGTCTAGTCTCACTCTGAGTCAGAATTACTTCAGTTCTTAGAAAAAATAAACTCCTTGCACTCATGTATCAAGTTCACTTTTGAACATGATTCCAATGACCACCACCCTTGTTAGATGTCTTAATAATTCGAAATCCCACAGGTTATGTTGAATTTTTAGTTTATCACAAGCTGACCTTTTCTGGCAAATACATTCACGAATCCTCCCACCATCATTCATCATAAAAGATGGTATAATCAAGAATCTTGTACATAGCACTCATACATATGGGAGGATACAATCTGCTCTTCTGATTCCCTTTTGTTAGATGAACTGAATAAAATTAATAGTAAATACCATTCAAAAAAGTATTCATGATTATAATCCTTATACCAGACTACAATCTAATGTGAAAAGAATTTCAATTACTTACCCTAAAGGAACCTTGGAACAAATAGCATGGGTTAATCATAAATTTAATCTATATACTTCTTTCAAACCAGAGTGAAAACTGTCTTCTAAGGATACAATCTCTTTCCTTACCAGGTGTCTATCAAGTACCCTGCTCATGTTGTCTTGGCTCTTTTGAACAGACTAACTGTTCTGCCCTGATTAGAATTGAAAAACATCAAGACTATACTTTTTTGGAATCTGACAAGTCTGGCATTGCCTCTCATGCTATTGACACTAGGCACAGAGCTATTTAGAACCAAACAAAACTTCTTCATTTCAGCAAATTCAAATTTAATCTTGTTTTCCTTGAAATGTGAAACGCTATGAAATCATTCAAACCTCAACCTGTCAGATGTTGCATGCCAATCTCTAGGTTTTGGGAAGCAATCACTATTAATTGTTTATAATTTTTTAATTAATAATTATTTAAAGTTATTTTTTATCTATGCAACTTTTTACAATTTCTCCTTTGAACTCTAATAGTGTAAGCTGCGACTGAAATATACTGGAGTTTTTGAATAAAGTTGTATATATTTTTTGTTGCATGTGCATGCCATGAAAGTTATTTAAATAAGCATTCTCTCTCTCTTTTTTTTTTTAATGCGTCTCTTGCTTTAAAATATTACTCATTTACTCATTACATATTACTCCAATGCAATTAATTCTCCTAAGTATGGATGCACTCACAACATAGCTTCCTTCAGAGGCAAATCTGTATTTGAGTCCAAGGCTCAAAATTCAAGTCTAAAAAAATTATTTTCTTTGACAAACTAAAAAATTTCTTTTTTGAAATTAACTTTTTTCTGAAAATAATTTAATTATATGCTAATTTGCTTACTAACTTACTTAAATGCAACACAAAAATTTAAAAGAAAGACCCGAGTAAAAAGCAAATACAATACAACTGTTTATACTTGTCACAATAAGGTTACCTTAGACCTGTTCAACAATACTTAGAAAATGAGTATAGGATGAAAACAAAACAGTGAATTATAAAGCATTCATCCTATATAGTGAAAGTTTGTTTGCAAACCATTTTGAAGATTTGCCTTGCTTTAAAGATGTGCTCAAACACATGAAGTTTTATTTTGTTGTTGAAAGGCTTGTTCATTTGTATTGATATTTCATTATAATAAATATCACTCTTTAATAATTATTAGTATTAACTTCCAAGCCTGCATGGGCTCAGAAGACTCTTTGCGAGAAGTTGTGCACTCACAAATCATAATTATTGTACCATGCCTTGAAAGCATTCGGTGTTAATTCACCCCTTTCATGCGAAAAATTTCCTTTTCACTTCCTTACATGACCTTTGTACAATTCCTAGGGTTGGCATCTCATCATTTTTTCATTGCCCGTTACTTACCCTGTGCAATAATTCCCCTGCACCTATCTGATAGGCCTCTCATCAACTTATGTTTTAGTTATATTACCTTAGCAATATAAGCTATGTAAACCACATTCCCTCAGTCTCTCCTCATACTTACCATTTAAGAATCCAGAGGCAGTCTTAGTTATTAACCTTTGTGTGCTCTCTCTCCCTCTCCCTCCAATGTTTCATTATTGCCAATGTAGTAATATGATCAGAACTGCATACAGAAGTCCTGATTAGTGCCTTATATAGTGGAAATATTAACCTTCTTATCCATACTTATCAGAGTTCTTTGCATTGTAGCCACAATTTTCTCAGTAAACTTTATAACTTTTATTGTGTGTTCCCTGAACTTTGGTTCCCTGTCACCAGATTACTCATTGCCTCCTGAAGCAAATTGTTTCATGTATGATAAACCTCATTCTTCTTTGACCAAATGCATAACTTTACACTTAGAATCCAAGTGGCATTCCCATTTTTCAGATCAAAGCACCAACTTATTCAAATTCTCTTGCAACAACATTCCAGAACTTCCTTATATTGCTCTTCTTAATTTAGTATTATCAGCAAACAAATGAATATCTTCTCTCACACCTTGAACTATCATCAGTATAGAAACAAAACAACAGTTGTCCCAGAGTAGAACCCTGCAGTACCCTATTCAGGTTACAAAAATTATTGTAATTTATTTTTAATAAACTTTTATTAAAGTTGATATATATGTATATCTGCAACATGCAGACTAAAAGAATAAAAATTGCAGCTGCCAGCTATTCTCTCTCTCTCACATACGTGTGTGTGTGTGTGTGTGTGTGTGCGTGTGTGTGTGCGTGCACGTGTGCTAGCTTAAACTTTCTTAACTTTGATCTTAAATTTTAAATATCAAGAAAATTAACACTTTTATTAACTGAATGTTAGTTCTGTGATAACTTTTAAATCACCAGTCATGAATGTGTTGAAATATAAAAAAGTGAAAGAAGGTTAGACATATTCTAAATTAAAGTTGTATGGTGTTAGAATTGCAGATATGTCAATAAACAGCATTTATTAATAAAAGTAAGCAAGATATATTCAAAATCCAAATTTAATATTATGTATAGTTTTTGAATTGTAGATATGATGATAAACCAAGCATTATTAATAAACATAAACAAGAAGTACAAGTAGTAAAAATTGGCAAAATTCTTGTGTGTGTGTGTGTGTGTGTGTGTTAATTTGATAAAGAAATGGATTTAATTCCGCATTCCTCCTCTCTTCTTATCATGTCTGTCCTCCCTTAATAAATGAACCTGTCAACTAGCTGTTGGCTATAATTTTTGGTTTCACTGCATCTGCCAATGCTAGAAAACTCTTCCGATTTATTTCTGATGCTTCTGGCATTAGTATGTGTGTGTGACAGCCAACATAGAAACTTGGACTGGTAGTTCAGTGAAGTCTTAAAACAAGACCAGTTCAGGCAGGATGGCAGTGTTTTAACCCTGCCATGCTATCTGACTGTTTTAGCAATACCTGAATAATGTTTTAGCAAGTTATTCTCATATTTGGGGTGGGGGTTAGACACACTTAAGAATCAGAGTTGGATAACTGAGAAGAAATATCCACATAGCCTGTAAGGTACATACATCCACTCAGGGCTTCTGACCTAATGTTCAGTCTTCACCAATACAGCAATCCCTCGATTAATGTGCCTAATGTGTTCTTTAAAACAGGCACATTAATCGAAAACACACTAACCAAATATAACCTATGAAAAAAAGTATAATTTGTTCCTCAAATTTCTTTTTTGATCCTTAATTTTTTTATGAAAGAATTAGGGTATATCTCGGGGCCTAGTTAAAGGAAAACCATGAAGCTGAAAGACAATAAAACATATTTAGAATATAAATTTATTCTACTTCTTAACAAAGAATTGAGCTAATGTAGTTTGGCTGCATTGTGTTTCTTTTTTGTCATACAACTGACTATTGCCCTGTTGCCTCTTCTACTGCTTCTCTTTTCATCTGGGTCAGTCTCTAAGCATTGCTGCTTAAAAACTTCGATTGTACAAAAAATATTTTCAAATTGTTTCTGTGAAATCTCTTTGGGCTTATCAGTGATTAAATTTTCTTCACATTCTTCAGGATTTTCCTGCTGTGCATCTGAATTTAGCAGGTTGGAATCGCTCATTTTCTCAGAATGAGATGATTTGCACAATGTGCAAGAATGTACTCTCAAACAGCTCGCATATTGTCAGCAGTAATTTCATTCGACTTTATAACCAGGCTAAGATTTCTCTGATTTGGCCAGAAAAGTCTTGGAAGGCATTTGCTTCCAAAAAATGGCCGGTTTCATCAACATTAAATATTTGTTGATCATAATAGCCCCCTTCTTTCACAGTTTTCTTCAAAATATCTGGATAATTGCGGCCACCTCCTTATCTGCACTTGCAGCTTCGCCTGTTATTAGAACATTATGTAAGCTATTTTTCTTTTTGAAATGCTCAAACTACCCAGCTAACATGGAATTCTTCTTCTTTACCATCATTGATATCCTTTTTTTCAAGGTTGCAAAGAGACAGTGCATTTGATTTAATAAGGTCAGTGCTTAACTGGATCTGTTTTTGTTTACAATCTTCGATCCATGTAGAAAGAAGTCTCTCTCTCTCATTCAGTCATTTTAATACTTCAATTTTAAGTGCATGCATGATGAACTTGAAGCAACCTTACCCTTCTCTTTGTATTCAGAAGCTTTGCTTAAAATTGCTTTATAGTTGATTCACCCATTTTTGTGTTCTTGTCCTTTCTTTGCTCTCGACTCGCCTTGTTCATTTTTCTTCATAATTTAAAGTTTTTTTTTCAATGAGATTACTTTTTGAATCATTTTTACACTTCCACTTGTTTGCTCACTAATTCTTTTACTCATGATAAAAGGTTGGGAAAATACTTTAGAATGAAAACAAGTAAGGAAAAAATTGCAAAGGAGGCATGAGATATGATCATCAAAATGCTATGTAATTAATTGATGACATAAATGTTGGTGGTAAATTTGGAACATAATGTACATGGAAATAGTGTAGTATGCCATTAAAAATAACTTTGTAAAATGTCTTAAATGGGTAACTAAATTATTTCATCCTCGTGAGTGATTTTTGAAAATAGTTAACCATAAAAAAATGTATAGATAAAAATTTTTTAAAATCTGTAACATTTATGTTTAAGATATATATAGGTGCACTAATTAAATTTGGGTATAGAAAAAAAATTTACACACTAATCGAAAATGCACTAATTGGAGATTAATGCACTATAATGGAGTGCATTAATCGAGGGATTGCTGTAGTCGTATTGGCCAGTAACACACACACAATTAACAGATATATAATATACTAGCATCTTAATGCAAGACAGTTGGAGCATCATCCACTTAAACAAGGCCCACTGTTTTTGTTATGGAACAAGGCAAGCATAAAAAGTCAGTTACTAGAACACATCAGTCAGTATTATTGAATATAGGCACTATTGACATAAGATGTATCTCTGGAAGAGGTGAAGCCAACAGAAGACTTAGAAAAGTGCCATATCAACTTGATTAACGTGACTAATGAGACCCTCCTAAATAATATGTATAAGATGATTTACCAGCAACTGATAAAAAAAAAGTAGTATTTATAGTATTCATTAGTTGACGATAAATTTCACATTTAGTAATGTGGTCAGATAATTATGGTCAAATTTTAAAATTGAAAATTGGACAAAATTTATTTGTGCCCATAATCCCAAAGAAGGTTTTAATGGGAAAGAAATAGTCATTTTTTGCAAGTCATTAGAGAGGGCAGAGAAAGGGGAAAAGCTAGTTCATGTTAGAGATTTAAGCAACAAAATAGGAAATGAATATCAGATATACAGAATGTTCTGGGAAAATTTAAAGAAAAGAACAAAGCAATAACAGTGGTAAGAACCTGCTGTATTCTGTTAAAGACATAAACTAGTTATTATTGATATCATGCTCCAGCATTCAGATGGAGAGAAGAAACAAAAAAAAAAATCTTTGTATTAGAACATGATATTAGCACATCTTTATGTTGAGCAAGAGAATACAGGGAATTTCAAGTAGGAATTGATCACATCTTAGTTTTGATCAGGATAAAAAGTGAGTATTGTATACTAAAAAAAAAAAAAAAAAAAAAAAAAAAAAAAAGAGGGTTTTTAAAAGAATCGGAATTGAGTAGATTTCAGTGATGAATAGTAGATGCCATTGTTGAAAGTTTTTTCACTTAATTATGCTATAAATTAAAGATATCAGAAATTATATTCTTGGTTTCATTCTTTATCCAAGTGTAAGCAAACAAAGTTTACACGTGAAGCGCTGATTGTTTCAGCCAGAGAAAAACCAAGGAAAGAAAAATGAAATCAGAACTTCATGGTGGATTCAAAGTTCAAAGAGCAGTTCTGAAAGTGAAATTGTATTGAAAGTTTTTGGCAAGTTAGTCAGCATATACCATTAAAGAATGCAGAGAAAAATGTAAGAAGCATCTGTAACGGTAGCTAAAAAGGCACTGAAAGCTTTCAAAAGAATATAGAAGATAAAGGAAAGTGATTTCAAAGATGGGGGAATTAGATCATAAAAGTGACAAAAATTGAAAATATTTCTAAATAAGTCTTCGAGAAAGACACTAAATTGATTGACTGCTGTAACAAATTTGGTATAAAAACTAGCTTTAAAAAGACATCTATGGAATTAGATAATAACATGGAAAAGATCAGCTGCATCCTTACTGGAGAACATTCAAGGCTAAAACATTCAACTGTTTGGCCCAATTCACAAAGATATGCTCAAGCATTTAGTAGCAAACTCATAGCTTCTTGGCTGGAGAGTCAGAGATGCTGTCCACACTGACAACTAGCCAAGTAAATATCTTTATTAAATCATATGCTACATATAATAATAATAATATTAAAACATCTAATATATTGAATGTAACTTTATATTAATTTAAGTGAGGTGAGATTTGCAAATTCATATCTTTATTCACTTACAATATGTTTCTTCTCTAGAAACATATTGTAAGTGAATGTTTTCCCACATGCTTTCCCACAGTTATCCACAGAGTGTGGGAAAGCATGATGGTCAGTTCTTTATATATATACGAATATATTTTTGGAGCAGATGTGTTGATTATGAATTCTAAATGATTATTAAACAGAATGAATGCATAATACCAGAACTAATGCACACTAATCTCTTTATTTATTTATTTATTTTTATTATATTATTTCCCATGAAAAGTTAGAAACCTATAGATATAGAAAGTTGTTTGAAGGTAATTTTTGAGTTTGCTGATTAATGTAAAATTGGGTACTGTAATAATTAATCAAGGCCTGTGTAGAGTTGCATGATAATTTAAATAGGCTCACAATATGGGCAATAGACGGCTTCTTCTTTATTGTGGAAAAGTATATGTAAAGCTGAGTCTACATTAATGGAGCTGTATTCCAGGAAATTGATGAAGTTAGGGATTTGTGGATGTTGGTGGTAGGGAGCTGAAGTTTAAAGGAGGAATTGAGAAAGTGGCATAGGATTACTTGGTTATTGAAGAATATACTAACAAGTAGAAATAAGGAAGTTATCATTCCTCTTCATAAGTCTTTGATATGGCTACATCTGGATCACTGTGCATGGGTCTGGTCATCTGGGTTTCTTGGGAATTAAAAAGTAGTGTGAAGGAGTTAGAGATGAGTGGGCCGTGGTATACTCACTATGACGATAGATTGAGGGTTTGTGGGTTGCAGAAATTAATTGATACACAGAAAAGAGGGTATATGATAGAAACATTTAAGTTGCTAAAAATGTTTTTTCCAGCACTTGTTTAGAGGGGCAGAGCAGAACATGGGGTAATCCCTGGAAATTTTGATTTTTTTGACAAAATAGATTTTTTGCTTGGAGAATGGTGAATGAGAGGATTGGTTGTCAGAGTCTATAATGAGTGCTTTGTCAGTGGATACATTCAAGAAGTATAGTGGGTATCATTGCGGACAGTCCAGACCGCCTACTATGTCTTCAGACTCCATGGAGATTCCCATCAAATAATAATAGTAATAGGTCATTTCAAGCATCCAGTGAGTAGGATGATACTCTTGTGGTGGTACCAAAAAATATCTGCTAATCACTGTTACGCAGATTCAAGCCACACTGGAGTTGTAACCCACACCTGTTGGTTGCAAAACAAAAGTGCTCTTCAGGCCACCCAGGATAGAAACAATGGTTATTTATTCATTACACAGTACATTCATCTCTCCCTATACCAGACTTATAAGAATCAGGGGAAAATCATTTGTTATAGTGGAAGGTATTCTATAGTAAATTTCTTGAGAATACATTGGTGCTGTAGGATATTTTTTGATTAGTATTTGTGATAGTGGTTGAGTTCACTATAACAATGTTGCTGCAGTGAGAACTGAGTGAGTAGCACATAATAGGTGTGTGTGGGGGGTCTAAAGGGATGCTGCAATTTGTATATATTAATTTCCAGAAGTATCAGGAACAAGAGGGAGGATTACTGGCATTGGTTAGTGCAACCTCACTAAAAGTTATAGGCATTGGTAAGACTTGGCTAACAGTAGATGATGTAGTTACAGGAATTGAATGTGAAGAGTTTAGTATTTTCAGGGAAGATAGAGAAGATAAGATGGGGGGGGGAGTTACTGCTGATGATAGCAGATGAATTTGCAACCAAAAAGAATAGGAGACAGGCAGAAGGATGGCTATTCATTTGAAGCAATCTAGTGTGAGATTAAGGGCCAGTAAGACAAAATATACAGTTGGTTGTTGCCATAATCCAGTGAGTTCCACAGATGATCTGGAAGACATGCACCAGCAAATTAGTACAATTAGTACAAATTGAGTGATTATTATGGGGGACTTCAACTATGGAGATATAGACCGTAAGGAAGAAAGAACACACGGCAAGAAGGAAATGGAATTTATATACCTACAAAGAGATAATTACTTGTTGTACAATCTCCCAAGTCTTGACTTGGGAGATTGTACAACATGAGGAATATTCTGTCAAGAAGGAATATATGTGAAACTACAAGGCAGGTGATTATGACAAGCTTAGGAAGAAGCTTAAATCTGTGTCATGGCATAAAACACTGCAGGGAAAAGATCTTAGTAGTGCATGGGATATAGTTTAGGGTCACCTAGAGGAAGCAATATTAAATTGTATACCTAAGGTTGAGAAGGGTTAATTAGTAGGAGTTAGATGGATGAGTAATATCATTAAACATGAGCTGTGGAAGAAGAAAATGCTATGGAGGGTATATAAAGAGAAAGGTGATCAGCATGGCAAGTAAGGCAAAATCAGATTACGAGAAGAATCTAGCTGAGCAGGCCAAAGGAAACCTCAAAGCATTCTTTTGTTATGTGGCAAGTAAGAGGAAGAATGACTATGAAGAAGAAGAACCTTAAGCAATGATGATGGTCACGAGGTGACAGAAGCAGATAAACTAGTTGAATTACTGAGGGACCACTTTGCAGAGGTATATCATCCTATTGAGGTTACTGCTTTAACATATGTGATAGACACTAATGTGGGAACAGAGGTGGATGAATTGGAAGTTCTTAGGATATTGCAGAATCTCAATGTAAATACAGCTGTGGGATTAGATGGGATATCAACTTGGGTTTTGCGAGAATATGACAATGCCTCTGACTAGACTGTTTAATTTGTCTCAGCTCTGGTAGAGTTCCAATGGAGTGGAAAGAGGGCAAAATAATTCCCTTGTGTAAGGGAAGTTCTAAGACCGCAGTAGCAAATTATAGACCAATCAGTATCTCAAGTGTGGTGGTAAAAGTACTGGAAAAATTGGTCAAAAAGAAAATTCAACAATGGGTGAATAAAAATTGATATTGTATGAGGGGCAACATGGCTTTGTGAAGGGTCGGTCATGCCTTAGTAATTTACTGTCTTTTAATAATAGAACAACAACAGCAGAATTGGACTCCATGAAGGTGCTTGTACAGTAATAATAATAATTTTTGATAATAGATTTAAAAAAAAAAAAGTAAGGTGCTTGTTTGCAGCATAAAATGTAGCCATAATGCTATATTCATGTTTTATTTGATAATTGCTTTCAGGCCAAGAAGGTGGCATCAGAATATCATGCAGTGACTTCTGTACTTCCATCTATTCATTCCATGGCACTAAAAATTTTTGAAGCTTTAATTTTATGGTAAGATCAGATTTTTGAAATAATTAATAAACGTAGGTAATTCACTGTGAGTAGATTTCCATGAATAAGTTTTACTCGTAAGTTTTTTTTTTTTTTTTTTCACATCTAGTGTCAAAAAAACACTAGATGTGGTTTTTTTTTGATATTTCATTGACAACGTTTCATTGTTTGTATGGTTGACAGCATCTTCAGAATTGTTTAACATAAGTAAAAAACTGACAAAAAATGATTCCCCAATAGCCACTATTTCCATAAATTTGAATGACCGGAATGATGATTTAATCATGAGTTTAATTTGGGCTGCACGTATCATGTATATGTATCATATATATATATTCCTGCTCAATGAAGCTATCTATTTGTTCATCTAATGCTTACCTGATTTATCCTTGTGACTCTAGGTATACATTTGGATATTGCTTTCTTCAAACTCCCATGCACCATGTATCTCTCCCCTCCAAATTCTTATGCCATGGCTCTACTGAAAGCTGACTCCTCATCTTGTCATAATCACTTGCTTTGTAATTCCACACATATTCTTAATATAAAATTCTGCTTGTCTGGCAATCTCCCAGGTCAAGACTACATGATCACTTTCTCCAAGCAGAGGCAATATAGTTAGGTTGATTAGTGTTAAGTTCTCTGATGCATTAACAAGATCCAGCACTCTTGAACCGTGTATCCTCTCTATTACATGTTGCCTCAGGTAATTGTCTCTCAGCAGCTGTATAAATTCCATTTCTGTCCCTACCTGTAACCATTTCTCCTCTCAATCTTTGTCTCCGTAATAATTACTCGACCTGTACTCATCATGCTAATTGGTAAATGCATGTCATCTACATTTTCCCTCTTATCCCCAGGCCAATTACATATTTAGTCCTGTTGACCTCTATCTCACAAAAGATAACTTCAGATGAACAGCTCTCTGAATCCGTGTACCCATGATGTACTTCTACCCTTTGTGGCTTTAATTCTGCTGTCATTAGCAAAACCCATCCCCTCTCATGATCCTTCTGTCCTCGCTGAAGATACTATAATCTTCAGCGAGGGCAGAATATCTCTCTTCCATTACATTCCTATGACCATATCGTCCTCAGTCAACCATATCTCACTAATGCCTGTAACTTTTGGCCAAGTTGTGATAACCAATGCCATAAATCCCCCCAACCTTAATTTTGAATACTTCTGGCATTAGTGTACATAAACTGTAATATCCCCTTCAACCCACAACCTCCCATTCTGGGATATGAGGGAAAACGTAGATGACATGCACTCACAACTTCAACCACAACATCTGAGTTGAAATTCACACATTTCAAATAATTAAATGATGTTTAAGTACTGTAAAAATTTCGCTTTACCATCAATAACTTTAAATCTCAGGAATGAATCGCTCTGATTCCATTGACACTTGTTTCCCTTCTCTCTGTGCGAAAAACAACATAGTAAGTAAATATTGGTTTTAGTAGCTTAGTTAATGGATCATACAGATGGAAAGTAATCATTTCATTTCTGTGCAGTACTATGACAAATATTTTCATTAATTAAAATAGTGCAAAATATTCTACACATTAATATCATAAAATAAGCAGTTATTTTTGCTTGTTATTAAAAATAAAAATTATTTTAATAACAAGGACAAAATATTTAGAAATTTTCTTTGGGTTTGGCTGAAAACTACTGGTTGGATATACAAAGCATGTATGTAAAATATATGTGTCTGGCCCGCTACCACTTCTACGGTATACTTGGAAGTGAAGCTTGTTCAGAAGAGATCCAGTGTGTTGGCAAGCTGGAGGGGTTGTCAGGTTTTTTGGTAGGGAGATTGCAATCTTTGTTAAGTCACTGCTAATGGAAATGGCAAATGCCTCAACATTCTCCTGCTTGCTTGAGCAGTGAAAGTGGAGAAGGGAAGCCAATTTGAGTTGTGGACGTCGAAGTCCCCAAGAAGGATGACCTCACTATTAGGGTATTTTAACTGTAGAAAGTCAAGCTTTAGAGAGAGAGAGAGAGATAGTTGAATAGGTTACAGTGGTTAACGGAGTTTGAGGAGTAATAGAAACAGCATATGAAAAGGGCATGTCTGAAGTGCTGCCCTTGTGGTTGTAAGATGTGTAATTTGGGCAGTTATGGTGAACACTGTTTTTGAGGGTGTCTGGTAAGAATAGCAGTTCTGGTTTAGATGACTGTAGGTAATGATGCACATCATTTATATTGCTGTTTAGACCACGGATGTTAGTGTTTTGAAAATGACTAAAAATTTCACTGAATGCTTAAAGGAAAAAAAAATATGCAAGAGAAAATATCGCCTATTCAAATGTCATTCTTGTATGAATGATAAAGATAAAGAATAGAGGTTGCTTTACATCATAATTAGCAATACAAACTGAATTTCCAGAGGGTAGTGATGGCACTGTTGTACTTAATGAAATGAATAATCTTTTTATGAGATATTATGGTTGTGATTTTCTTCTGTAGACAGGACAAAGTACATGAGTCATCTCACATGGATAAAGAATTCAATGTATCTGTATGCAGTAAATGAGGATGATGCTCAAATGTAAAGAGTAGACACATTATCCTTTATGGCAGGGATTCTCAACCTATGCTATGCGTACCACTGCCAGGTGGTACGAAAACAGATTTGCTTACTGGTACATCTAATATCTTGAATTAAATATAGTGGTACGCCACTGGAAAAGGTTGAGAACCCCTGCTTTATGGGGAAGAATTCAGTAAACTAACAGGCAAGTTAAGGAAATTTTATCACTTTTACAAGGTAAGCTTCATGCTTAATTGCCTTTATCAGAAAAAAAAAATATTGTGACATGAAGGTTATTCTTATGTTTGCTAGATTTAGAGATACTATTTTGATCACCTGGAGCACATGCAATTTATATACAAGTTTTATATATACCGTATTTACTCGATTATATTGTAACTCACACCCCTTATTTTACTTTATGAAAATAGAAATTAAAAAGTTTTGCATATGCCTCGCACATGAAAAAAAGTTTAAACATGTTCACATTGAGATGATAGTAACTTGTTCACCGCAGTAAACAACACTCTTCTCCCCAACAGCCACTATACTGCAGAGGCAAGAAAAACAAGTAGTTTTATTGTATCACTGGATAAGGTACAGAGACATATACAGTCTATGTAATATATATTTAACCAGACTAGTAATATATTACTAGTCTTATTAAAAGATCGAATAATGGTGCAATTAGAGACAACTGGGATAAAAAAGGCACTAACTAATGGATCACATGTCCCACTCCCACAGAAACTATTCCGTATTGACTAAAATCATATGTTGTACTGCCAAACACACTATCTAACTAAAAATTATTGTCCAAACATTTGTCCAAATTTCAGTTACGTGAAACAAGTGTTTGATTACATTTGAAATTTCGATGTCATTAAGACAGATCACAAAGGCTAACCTCAAATAAAATTCTACTGGCAAATGGAAACTAACATTCTGTATAATGTGTGTGTAAGTCTGCCTGCCAGATTGATGTATAAGTGGCATGCAAACAAGCAGCAATAAAATTCAACGGAAGAGTTGAAACTTTCTATCAGTTGAGCCCATCGCATAACTTGGAAGCAGGACAAAAATGGTAATAGAAGTCCCATCAGAAGAACAATAAATAAGTGAACATGTTAAAACTAGGAAATACATGGGTGGTCTGAAAAGTTCTTGGCCTAATGATGAAAAAACGAATTTATAATTTCAAAATTATTTTTATTTTTCAACATAATCTCCCTTAAGACTAATACATTTATTCCAGTGATGGTCCAGAGCCATTATACTGTCCCTATAGTGGTTCTCAGTAAGATCTCCAGAATACCCCTCTACAGCTGCAATCACCTCTTGATTCAAAGAAAAACACCGACCAGCAAGATAGATTTTTAGTTTTGGGAAGAGATAGAAGTCAGAGAGAACCAAATCTGGGGAATAAGGTGAATGTTCCAACAATTCATAGTGGAGAGCCCTTAATTTTCCCATTGCCAAAACACCTTTGTGAGCAGGTGCATTGTCCTGATGAAAGATCATTTTTTTCTTCTGCAAACTGGGTTTTTTCTCATGAATTTTTTTGTCTAGTCTGGTTAAAATATCAAATAATATTCCCTGGTTATTGATTGCCCTTTTCAACTTTTATAAACGTTTTTTACTTTAAACAAAATGGCTTTAGCATCCCAAACACCAATACCATGACCTTGTCTTCTTTGGCACTGAACAACCAGCTTCTATCCACTGTTTGGATGCTGGTGTGTAATAGTGACTCCAAATCTCATCCATAGTAATAAATCGACACACAAAAGCAGTTTTATCATCATCATCATCAAATTCCTGACATGTACCCTCAAGGGGTGTACAGGACATGATAGTACTACATGAAAAATTTACATCATTACTAACTTCCTATCTACAATTTTCCTCTAAATCAGTCTGTTACTTATCAAGACTCCAACATTATCAGTTTAATTTCTATTGTCTAAGGCATTTTGTACCATATCAATCCACCTACAGTATATCTTGGTCTTCTTCTGGGTCGTTTTCCTGCCAACTTGGCAGGAACACTTGTTTTGCTAATTTTTCCTCACCCATTCTGTTTAAGTGAACATACCACCTGAGATTAGCTCTGCTAACACATTCCTGGATGCTGACAATGTCAAGTTCTTTCCTAATATCCTCGTTTTTAATATGATATTGCCATTGCCGCCATCTGTTCATGCCTCTAATCTTTCTCAGGACTCTCATATCTGCAGTCTCTAGTCTTTGGTCAAGTGTTTTACTTCTGACCCAGCTCTCAGATCCATAAGTCAAAACTGGTTTGAACACTGTCTTGTATACAGCTAATTTAGTGTTCCGACTAATTTCTCTCTTATTCCATATGAATTTATTCAATTGACTACCTACCATGCCAACTTTGTTGATTCTGTTGTCTATTTCCATATTTAATTTACCATCTTCACTAAAAATCGTGCCTAAGTAGCTAAAATGTTTTACTTGTTCCACAGGTTCCCTGTTCACAACACAGTTGACATTTTCAACAACTCTACCTATTTTCATTGTCTTTGTCTTTTTGTTGCTGACCTTCATACTATATCTATTACAACAGTTATTCAATTTAGTCAGGGAATCTTGCAAACTTGTAGCAGATTTATTTAGAAGTATAACATCATCTGCATAATGCAAAGAGCTGACATTAACATCTTCAATTCTGATATCATGTTTAATACCACTTTCCTTCATAATGTTATCTATATAGATAATGAATAACAGAGGGGATAATGTACATCCTTGTCTCACACCAGATTTAACATTAAACCATCTTCCTGAACTTCCTTCAATTCTAACTGCTGACTTACAACTCAAATAAAGACTAAGTATTGCTTGATATAATGCCCCATTGACACCATATAACTATAGCGTATTGAATAGCTTCTCTCTTGCCACCTTGTCATATGCCTTTTCCAAATCGACAAAACTTAAATACAGATCTTGATTATATTCCCATGCTTTTTCAACTATTTGTTGTAAAGTGAAGATCTGATCCTGACAGCCTCTGTTTGGATTGAATCCAGCTTTTTCTTCACCAAGCTTTTCTTCCACAATTCTTCTCAATCGTTTCTCAAGTATACTTGCATAGATCTTGCCTGGAACACTCAGTAGGGAAATACCTCTGTAATTCTCACATTCAGTTTTATTTCCCTTTTTATATATGGGTACTATTAGAGATCTACTCCAATCATCGGGAATTCGTCCCTCTGTCCAGGCTTTCTGAACTATGCAGTGCAGCCACTGTAAGACTTTTATACCACCATACTTCAGCATTTCTGGTCGAATATCATCTACTCCTGCTGCCTTTCCACATTTCAAGCCTTTGATGGCTTTTTCTACTTCAAGTATGGATATGTATTCTGACTGTATGCCTGATGAGTTTTTTACCACTATACTATCACTGCTTGTTTCATTTTGCAATTTTTCGAAGTAATTACTCCATACTTCAAGGATATCTTTTTCTCCTGTTTTCATGTCACCTTTATCATATCTAATTCCTTTTACAGCACTCTTTCCTCCATTTCTGAGGTTCTTCAACAACCTCCAGAATATCTTACCACTTCTTGATATTTATTTTCTATGTTCTCGCCCAAGTCCTCCCATGACTTTTGTTTAGCTAGTTTTACACAGTGTTTTGCTTTATACATTTGTCTCTGTATTCTCTAAGAGCACAAGCTGACTTATTTGCCAGGAACTTTTGATATGCTTTCTTCTTTTCCTTCACTGCCTCTTTAACTTCCTGTGTCCACCATGGAGTTCTGATTTTTCCATCCTTGTAGACAACCTCACCTCATGCCTCTCTGGCTGAATCAGTCAGGGTTTTCTTCAAGGCTTGCCACTGAATCTCCAAGGTTTGGTTCCTGGTTCTCAAATTCTTTCATTTTTTCTTCAATAATCTTTGTGTATTTTAGTCTACAGTTCACATCAGAGAGCTACTCAACTTTTATTCGCTTTAAAACTTTCTACCATGCTATTCTTTTCAATATGAAATTCAATTTTATCTTGCTCAAGACTAGATAGTGATCTTCCAATTTCAAATCCTCTGTACACTCTGGTGTCCTGCACCAGGGAGAAAACATCACTATCAACAATAACATAGTCAATGAGACTTTTCTTATTCCTAGCCTCTTCTCTCCATGTGAATTTGTGCACAATTTTATGTTGGAACATGGTGTTAGTGATAACCAGTCCATGTCCTGAGCAGAAATCCAACAGGTATTTGCCATTATTATTAGCTTTGCTCTTTTCTGCAAATTTTCCCAAAATATTTTTGTATGTCTGACAATCATTTCCTACTCTGCTATTTAGATCCCCAACAAGGACCAACTTTTCCTTTTTCATTGTGTCAGTTGTTTTTTCTAAAGCATCAAAAAATTCCTTCACTTCTACTTTAGTAGAACCTGCTGTGGGACTATAGGCATAAATAAGTCTCATTGTTCAATTCCCCATTCTGATATTTGCCCACATCACTCTACTTGAGACCGCCTGCCATTCAAGAAGATTAGCCTCGTATTTTGTATTGAATACTATGGCTACTCCTTCTTTTCCTTGATTGTCATTTCCTGAATATAACATTTTGTATTTATTGCTCAGAAAGATCTCACCAGTTTTTGTATTTTTTGTTTCAGTCACCCCTATTATGTCGATCTGGTGCTCATCTAATTCCTCAGCTAGCTCCATTTCTTTGCCATTCAGGCTTCTTATGTTGATAGTACCAATCTTTAACTCTGGTGATGTTGAGTTGGGGTTTGTTTTCAGATTTGTTCCAGTAGCTGAATTTTCGCTGTTCGCCCTGGTTCCCTGGCGAAAACAACGGGGGCCTTGTTTAACAGGGCGATGCCCCAGCTGGCATAGAATTTTGTCATGTTGTACCATCATTTTTTATTTTGGTTTAAGCCAATAAGAATACATTTTGGTCGACTAAATCCCAAATTGCCAGCCGATCCTCGCTCGTTCAGTATCTAGGTAGATACCCAACAAGGTGCACCACGAGAAGGTGAAGATGGACATTAGGTCAGAAGACCTCGTCGGTTCTCTGCATTCCTTTAAATGCTATGTGGAGGTCTCCTCTCAGTTATACAGCTTTGACCCTTAAGCACCCCTATCAGTTTTATTCTTGTTAAAATGCTCCAAGCACTGTTCAGAGATTTTCATGTGAGTGCATTTTTGATCTGCTGTGAGCAAGCGTGGCACCCATCTTGCGCAAAGCTTTTTGCAATTCTTCATGTAAAATATATCCTACACATTCTTTTGAAATGCTTATAGTCTCAGCAATTTCATGCACTTTCACCCGCCGGTCATCTGATACCATATTGTGCACTTGATCAATGATTTCTGGTGTTGTTACACTTTTTGGATGTCCTACACATGGATTATCTTCAAGATGGTAGGCTGTGTTTAAACTCGACAGCCCATTTCTTAATTTTCGAAAATGAAGGAGAAGAGTGCCCATACATTTTGAACCTCGAATTAATTTCTTTTGGCATTAAACTTTCTTTTACAAAGAATTTTATAACTGCATGATACTCAATTTTATTCATTTCAAGGGATACAGACAACACTTTGGCTTCCGACAACTGTATAAAAAAAACTGCTTGTAATTGACTTGCAATTTCAAATCAATGCTTATGACAGATGTACCAACTTAGAAAAAAAAATCTTGCCGATAGGATTGCCATTTATAGTTGAGGCTGAGAACTTTTCAGACCACCCATGTATATAGTGTTATGCTGTTATGGCGGTTTCAGAAATTTTGGAATTTGGTTGAAGAGAAACAGCATTTCAAAGGAACAATTGTCAGCTTGCCGTTGTCGTTGAGTTGCGCAATGTTTTGTTAATACCACACCAATCATAATTCACTATGAGTAAATAATAATGTGCTTGAATAATAAATAACCAGGTTTTAAATCACATACAGGTAACCCTTGTATAACGCGAATGTTAGGTTCTATAGAAATGCCTCATTATATAAATCATGTTATGCGAGACTTAGATCACATAGAAAAAGTAGGGTTATGTTCCGAAATCGTTTTTTTTATTATTATTATATAAACAACGAGAAATCCAACAAAAAAAAATTTATTTAATTCAGGTAATTCCTGTAAGTTAAGAAAACATATAAACTATGAAACAAATACATAGTATAAAATTATAAAAATTACAAATTGTACATAAACTTCATTGCACATAATGCATAAAGGTTTTAGGCAAAATAAAATAAAGTGCATATTTTAATCGTCATCAATGTCTTCAAAACTAAACATTTCATAGATGCTCTTTATCTACGTGTGGCCAGATGTCATCACTTGGATATCATTTGTATAATTCTCATTGCATACTTCGGCTGATTTAGTTATCAAGAAGTCAGTAATAAGACCTCTCTTATTACTGTGCAGCAATTTTTTATTAAGTTCATAACATGGAGCTAAGCAAATATCCAGTTGTCTCGTGAATTTTCCTGAGCGCTCCATTGAGGGATCGTTATTCGTAAAATAACTTCCTAGATTCCTAACTTTCTTGCCAAGTTCAATCCTTCTGCTAATTTCTTTAAACTGAATTCTTTAACGGATTTATCACAATCAGAATCTTCGGCAGAACTTTCCCAGCAATTTGGTTCGACGTCATCTGTTAATAGTACCAGTTACTCCTCCTCATTTAAATCTGTTTCCCCATCAATTAATTCAGTAATTTCGTTTTCAACCATATGGCTTTTAAATGGCCATTACTATATACATACATTTTTTACATAAAAGAAAGCATTACATGTTGTATGTAACTCACCAGAAAATAAAGTGCCCAGCTTGAGATTAGCACACTTGTGATTTTTAATGTGCTTTCCTAACAGAAAACGAAGACAATTTTCAAAATTAAACACTTTATACAGTAAACAATCGTATAAAGTTTAAAACTACTTATTGAAAAAAGAAAAGAATTTAATTTGGAAACTCATCTTTTGTTTGTAGATTAGAAAAAAGCATTTGACAAAGTAAAAAGATATATACTGTTTGATATATTACAAGGAATAAATATACCTAATATTTTACTGCATGCAATATTGAATATATATAAAGATAATGAAATAAAAATAAAAATAAATGAAAAGTTGTCTGAAAAACAATCTCTAAGCCAAGGAGTAAGACAGGGATGTCCCCTGTCTCCAACACTTTTCAATATTTACATTAATGAAATATTAATACAGTGGAACACCTTAAACAATCAAGGTTTAGAAATTTCCCGGAATAACAAAATAAATATGCTATTATTTGCAGATGATCAGGTAATAATATCAGATAAGGAAGACAATTTACAAAGAGCAATATATAATTTAAACATCATAGTAGAACAGTTTGGAATGAAAATTTCCATAGATAAAACTAAAACAATGGCATTTTGTGGACAAACTCCAGTTAGAAGCAAAATAGTTATTAATAATAAAATAATAGAACAGATAAATACTTTCAGTTATCTTGGATGTGAAATATCATATGAAGGAGAAAAAGTCAAAATTAAAAACTTCAAAATTTTTATAGATTATAGGTCTGATAAATAGAAACTCAACCCAAAAATAGTACAAAAAGAAACACGTTTGAAAATATACAATACTTTAGCCATGCCCACATTATTATATGGCAGTGAAATTTGGGCAATAAACAGACAAGATAAACAAAGAATAAAAACAAGTGAAATGAGATTTATGAGAAGAACTGCAAAATACACATTATTAGATCAAAAAAAAAAAAGGAACGAAGACATTTTAAAAGAACTGAAAACAAAATCAATAAAAGGAAAACTAGACAATTATAAACCAAAATGGATTGAACATGTAAACTGAATGGCCAACACCTGACATCCTAAACAAATACTAAAATATAAGCCAATTGGAAAGAAAAGACAGGGTAGATCTCAAAAAAGGATATTGGATAGATAATGAGACTGGAACAGACTAATATGGTCTATACCCGTATTTAGTGTTATGATGATGACAATCGACGTACATGCGTGCTAAATTTCCTTTAATATAAATTCACTACCTCGAGTGGGAGTTAAATGGATGAATAACATCATTAAGCTTGAGCTGCAAAAAATGAAACAATTGTGGTTGAAATTTAAGAAGAAAGGTGACCTGCAGGCACACTAACACTACAAAGCACAGGCTAGAAGGGTAACTAGTGTGGTAAGAAAAGCAAAAGCAGATTATGAAAGGAAATTAGCAATGCAAGCTAAAGTGAATCCCAAACAGTTCTTTCGATATGCTGCAAGCAAAAG
Organism: Typopeltis vanoorti; assembly: GCF_054136105.1. Taxonomy (NCBI): domain Eukaryota; kingdom Metazoa; phylum Arthropoda; class Arachnida; order Uropygi; family Thelyphonidae; genus Typopeltis; species Typopeltis vanoorti. The sequence goes on from NC_143572.1 coordinate 59,827,603, forward strand.
AAAAAATGTATACAGCAAAATGATTCTAAGGAATGCCAATAGTAGAGAGGTAATTGATTAGGTCGAAATAATAGAATTACTAAGTGAACACTTTGCAAGAGTATATCATCCAGGCTGCGATATTGCAGGAATGAGAGAACGAATGGTTGCCACAGGAATTGAAGTGAATGAAATGGAGGTGAATAGTATATTACAGAACCTTAATGTAAATACATCTGTGGGATTGGATGGTATACTAGCTTGGGTCTTATGTGAAGCGGCAAAAGAATTGTCAGTTCCCTTGACCATATTGTTTAACTAAGTCTCATCTCTGGGTTAGTCCCGAGGGGCGGAAAGAGGGGAAGGTAGTTCCATTACATAAAGGAGGTTCCAAGACTGCTGTTGTAAATTACCAACCGATTAGCATATCAGGAATCGTTGTCAAGGTTTTTGAGATATTAGTCAGGAGCAAAATACAAAATACAGGAACGGATAGATGAAAATCGGATACTGCAGGGAGAATAGCATGGTTTTGTGAAGGGTAGATCATGCCTCAGTAACTCAGTAATGATGGCTGAACTGGTTAAGGGTAATGGATTTACAGTGATACTGCTGGACTTTTGCTAAGGCCTTTGACAGGATACCACATGGAATTCTAATCAGTAAACTGCAGCACGTGGGGATGAATATAGGGTAGGTGGTGAGATGGATAGGAGGGTTTGATGGAGAGATATCAGAGAGTAGTTTATTCAGGAGTTGATTCCAGAAGAAGGCCTGTTACTAGTGGTGAGCCACAGGGTTCTGTTCTTGGGCCACTGCTATTTAGTTTGTTCATTAATGATATAGGAAAGGATTTGAGAGGAACTGTTTATTTATTTGCTGATGATGCAAAGTTGGGTAGAGCAATAGTGAATGAACATGATGTCAAAATTTTGCAGGATGATTTGGATAGATTGGCAGTCTGGACTAATGAGAATGGATGTCAGTTTAATGTAGCAAAGTGTAAGGTTGTGCATTTTGGGGTGAAAACATTAGCAGCAGTATATCATATTGGTGGAACTGTACTCCGAAGCCAGAGATTTTGGTGTGTTGTGGATAGGGAGTTGTTGAAGTTTAGGGAGCACATTGCAAAAGTGGCTAAATCAGCTCATCAGATCACTTGGTTACTGAAGAATACTCTGATGAGCAGAGATAAGCAAGTTATTGTTCCTCTTTATCAAGCCTTGATAAGACCCCATCTTGACTACTGTGCCCAGATCTGGGCACAGTAGTCAAGGTGGGGTCTAGGTTTCTTCTTGATGGGGAGGAGGGTGAGAGGATTCAGAGGCGAGTGACCAAGATAATAGCTGGTCTATGGAATGAACCTTATGAGAAGAAGTTGAAGATCTGTGGTTATAGAAATTGGTTGATAGGCAGAAAAGGGGTGATATGATTGAGACATTCAAATTACTGAAGAGTTTTTACAAGATTAATTCAGAGAAAATTTTTCAGAACAGGTCTGGTAATGGGAGAACTAGGGGGGGGGCATCCATGGAAACTGAGCAAGGGTGTAGTTAGCAAGGATGTTAGAACTAAGTTTTTTACTTGGAGAGTGGTGAATGAGTAGAATAAGCTGCCAGAGTTTGTTGTGGGTTCTATGACTGTAAATAAATTCAAAGCAAAGTGTGATAGATACTGTGCAAATGCCGAATAATTATTCTTGATATGATGTTTAGGGCCTCCCTCGATGAGTCTATGGACTCCTTGCAGTTGCCCATAATAATAATAATAATTATGGTTTATGTTTCCATCATGTGTTAATGTTTTTTTTCTTTTTTTAGTCATATGAATGTTTCTGTGTGTGTGTGTGTGTGTGTGTGTATATAATATTATTTATTTTGTCATTTTTTCAGCTGCCATAATTTGCTTACACCACACGTTTATTTGATAAACAAACTCTTTATCCAAATGTTAAGATCAATGAGTGTCAAAAAACCGTTGTGTGGTAGTGAAAGGCCATTTAAGTAATTTTTTTTTATGAGAACAGGTTGAAGATCTGTGGGTTACGAAATTGGTTGATAGGCAGAAAAGGGGTGATATGATTGAGACATTCAAATTTGTTGTGGGTGCATGTTATGAATTCAAAGCAAAGTATAATAGTACCGTGTGAATGCTGAATAGTTGTTCTTGATAAAAAATATAAAACTTATAGATAAACTAACCATACATTTTTAATTCGTATGTATGTTCGTACAATATTGCCTACCGGTTTCGCTAGTAACTGACTAGCATTTCAAGGCTTGCACAGTACAAAAAATTTATAAATACAAAAAAGGTTTAAGAATACAAAAAATGTTAGTACCTGTTAGGTAGCTAAGGTAACACGTTCGTGTGACATGTCTGTATGAATTGTGACTTTCTACTAAGTATCATGAACATGCGTTACATGCAAACACGTAATATGATTATTCGTGTACTGTAGTTCTGTTCAACTGAGTGAATTAATTAGATTTTTCCAAGTATCGTTCAGTATGGCCCCTTGATTTCTGTTTAGGTTGCTGCCTGTACGTAGCACTACTGCCGCTTCTTTGAATAATCGATGTCTGTAATCATCAACTACGTAGGGCATAGAGCTGTTATCCCAGTCTATAGTGTGGTTTGAAGTTGAAAAGTGATGTGTACTAAACCGGAGGTGATCGTTCTGTTGTGATTTACATCGCCAACATGTTCTTTCTGTCTTATTTCCAGGCTTCTTGAAGTTTGTCCAGTGTAGGAAAGGCCGCACGTGCATGGAATGTTATACACACGTGGATATTTATAAAATGGAACACTATCCTTAGGAGATCTTAGATGCTGTCTGATGCTAGTAGTTGGTTTAAATACAACCCTGATGTTATGGGCTTTTAACAATCTCACAATTTTGGTGGATATTGAACCCATAAAGGAGATGACTGCTGTTGAAATTTGCTGGGAGACTGTTCTTTCTTGTTGGTTATCTTTGTATAGAAATTTGTCGATGATGTTTCGAGGATAACCATTTTGCGATAGTGTTATAGCGATTTGGGACAGTTCTGTCTGAACTTCATCGTCGGAGATAAAGTTTCTGGCTCGATTTCTCAACATGTGGATAATGCTCTGTTTATGTGACCTATGATGGTTTGAAGAGTAATGTAGATATCGTCCAGTGTCTGTAGGTTTTTTGTAAATGGACAATTTGAAATTGTTATCTTGTCTTTTAACTAGTATGTCCAAGAACTGTAGTTGTTCGTTTTTTTCTACTTCTAGAATAAATTTGATTTTATTGTGGAGTGAGTTGATTCTATTGACAAACATATGTAGGTTTTCCATGTCGTCCTGCCATATGGTGAAGATATCATCCACATATCTCCACCATATTGAAGGTTTAGGAGTAATGGTGGTAAAGATTTCATTTTCAAATTTCTCCATGAAAAGGTCTGCACATGGTGGTGACAGAGGGCTGCCCATGGCTAGGCCTTCTAATTGTTGGTATATTTTTTTGTTAACTTTGAAGAAATTTGATTGTAGGCAGTGCTTGAACATCTTTGTAATATCAGCAGGAACGAGATCTTTGATAATGTTCATGACTTCTTCTACTGGTACATTCGTGAATAGGGATACTACGTCTAGACTGGCCATTATGTCTGTGTTATCTTCACGTTTTTAAGTTTGCCTACAAATTGTTGAAAATTTTTTATGAATTTTTTTTTATCATGTGGTCTATATTATTCCAGGTTGTGTAATCTAGACTATTAGAAATGTCATCAAAATGGTTGCGGCAATTAACATCACTTATATTCAATTCTTAGCTGATGTGTTGGATTCTTTCTCTGAGTAGTGACAATGAAGTCCTTTGGTAAATTCTTTTGGCTTCTATGGATTGAATATGTCCTTTGATGATAAGGAATTTAGGGATAATAGAGAAATCCCTACACCTTTTTAGGAATGTTAAATGGTTCAGTAGCTTGGCCTTTCTGCATTTTTCCTTTTTTAGGCATCATACTTTGTGTTTCATTAATCTGTTTAGGTTGCTGACTGTGCAAGCCTTGAAAAACCTAATCAGATACTTGCAAAACTGGTTAGGCAATATTGTATGAACATACGTACAAATTAAAAATCTATAGTCATTATATATTTTAACATTTTACGACCAAAAATATGTATAATTTAAACAGTTTAATGAAACACAAAGTACGGTGCCTGGAAAAGGAAAAATGCAGAAAGGCCAAGTTACTGAACCACCTAACATTCCTAAAAAGGTGTAGGGATTTCTCTATCATCCCTAAATTCCTTATCATCAAAGGACATATTCAATCCATACAAGTCAAAAAAATTTACCAAAGGACTTCATTGTCACTACTCAGAGAAAGAATTCAACACATCAGGTACAAATTGAATATAAGTGATGTTAATTTCCTCAACTATTTTGATGACATTTCTAATATTATAACTAAGATGAAAAGCCAAACGGCTATTTTTTCTAGGGAAGTTAATTAAATTAAGAGGATAAAAATCCCTTATTATTTTACATCCAGTATGCGAAACTCTAAGATCGAAAACTACGATCTATGAGTTTCATGCCGAAGAACTATCGGCAAATCCAAGCATAAGTGACCACCTGGTAGTACAACACCAAGGCAACTCGAAGCAAAGGTGGAGCAAGCTCCCTCACTATCCTTGATATTTTTCTCATAATGTAAAAACACACAGCTCCTAGGAGATGTAATACTACTTTACATTATGAGGAGAGGTCACTACCCAGACCAGTTTCAACCTTTTTTTGAGGTCTCATCAGTGAGTAGCTAGACCTGGATGATATCAAAGTTTAAGTGAAAAGAACTTGCATACTTTCGCTATACGAATGCCAGAAAGGTGTGCCCATATATTATATTATAACTAAGATGAAAAGCCAATCGGCTATTTTTTCTGTCAAAGTTAATTAAATTAAGAAGGCCTGGAAGGCCTAGCCATGGGCAGCCCTCTGTCATCACTATGTGCAGACCTTATAGGTCTGCACATAGTGATGACAGATCTTCATAGTGAAGACAAGATAACAATTTCAAACTGTCCATTTACAAAAAACCTACAGACACTGGACAATATCTACATTACTCTTCAAACCATCATAGGTCACATAAACAGAGCATTATCCACATGTTGAGAAATCGAGCCAGAAACTTTATCTCCGACGATGAAGTTCAGACAGAACTGTACCAAATCGCTATAACACTATTGCAAAATGGTTCTCTTCGAAACATCATCAACAAATTTCTATACAAAGATAACCAACAAGAAAGAACAGTCTCCCAGCAAATTTCAGTGACAGTCATCCCCTTTATGGGTTCAATTTCCACCAAAATTGCGAGATTGTTAAAAGCCCATAACATCAGGGTTGTATTTAAACCAACTACCAGCATCAGACAGGATCTAAGATCTCCTAAGGACAGTGTTCCATTTTATAAATATCCACGTGTGTATAATATTCTATGCACGTGTGGTCTTTCCTACGTTGGACAAACTTCGAGAAGCCTAGAAATAAGACAGAAAGAACATGTTGGCAATGTCAATCACAACAGAACGGTTATCTCTGGTTTAGCACATCACTTTTCAACTTCGAACCACACTATAGATTGGGATAACAGCTCTATGCCCTACGTAATTGATGATTACAGACATCGATTATTCAAAGAAGCGGCAGTAGTGCTACTTATAAGCAGCAACGTAAACAGAAATCAAGGGACCATACTCAATGATACTTGGAAAAGTCTAATTCCCTCAGTTCAACAGAACTACAGTATGCAAATAATCATATGATGCAATTGCATGTAACGCATGTTCATGATACTTAGTAGAAAGTTACAATTCATACAGACATGTAATGCGAACGTGTTACCTTAGCTACCTAACAGTTACTAACGTTTTTTGTATTCTTAAACCTTTTTTGCATTTATCAATTTTTTTGTACTCTGCAAGCCTTGAAAAAGGCTAGTCAGTTACTAGCGAAACCGGTAGGCAATATATACAAACATACGTACAAATTAAAAATCTATGGTCAGTTTATCTATAAGTCTTATATTTTTTTAACATTTTATGACCAAAAATATGTATCATTTAAAAAAGTTGTTCTTGATGTGATGTTTAGGGCCTCCCTCGATGAGTCTAAGGACTCCTTGGAGTTGTCCATAATAATAATAATAATAATTATGGTTTATGTTTCCATCATGTGTTAATGTTTTTTCTTCTTCTTTTAGTCATATGAATCTGTCTATGTATATGTGTGTGTGTGTGTATATATATATTTATATAATATTATTTATTTTATAATTATTTTTTCAGCTGCCATAATTTACTTACACCACACGTTTATTTGATAAACAAACTCTTTATCCAAATGTTAAGATCAACGAGTGTCGAAAAACCGTTGTATGGTAGTGAAAGGCCGTTTAGGTAATTTTTTTTTTCATATGTTTAATAAATATATATGATATTTAATTACACACTTGAGAGAAATGTTATCTGCTAATGTTCAATAATTCTGTAAATACTTTGATGGGTTCATAATATTTAGTACTGCACAATGAGACATCTGTTTGACTTTGATACATTATTAATATACTATAGTTTGTTTATTAACTTTTATTGTTGGAATTACTATACAAGTATAATAAAAAAACAAAACAATAAGTAATGTGTATAAATTTATGTTAGTGCTGCATTAACAAAAATTCATAGTGTTGCTTCTGCTGTTAACTCAGTTTTTTTTTTAATTGTTTAAAAAAATAAACACGCAGTTCTCATTTAATTTTTGAAATACCATATAATATATCTAACCAAAGTTAAAACTGTCTACAAGAGCTTATGTCCTCTGCAGTTGCACTTAGCATTTCTAAATTCAAACATCAGCAGTACTGATTACTAATAGTGAAAATGACCATCATATTTTTAATCTTTGTGATTAGAAATATGATGAAACTTACAGAAAATGTTTTTCTTTTTATCTTTTTTGTGATTGTTAATTTTAATTAATAACTGTAACATAAAACTTGACTATGTATTCTTTGCTTTAGACTTCAGTGTTACTTGCTTATGCAATAATGTAGCATACACAAAAAAAAAGCTCTTTTAACTACTTCTTATTTTTATGTTACTTGGGTAATTGGAAGACTATCTGGAAGTAAAGCTTTATAAAGATTTTAAGAGTAGGTTTAAATGTGACATTCTTTTCCACAAACAATTCAAGAAAAATAATATAAATTCACAGAAAGAAATTTTGTCTGGAAGTGAGTCACTCTACAGGAAACATAGGCTTTCAGAACACAGTTTTATTGATGACAGTGTTACATTCAAATTTTATGTTTGCTAGCTCAGAATGAATTGAAGTGAGAGCACTATAATTGCAATTTAAAGGGGCAGAGGAAATTTTTTTTTTTTATTGTCCAGTGTGTGTGACAACTACCTTGAAGTGAAATAGCTTAAAAAAAATGTTTTCTAGATACAGGTTTGAGGATAATCTATCCCTTACTCCATCATGGTACTGAATGTGGTGTTTTCCAACCTTAAGTGGATGCAGTTGATGAACAGATAAATCACTACTTTCTTTTTAGGAGTAAACTGGATGTGATCTAGTTTTCAAGCTGCAGGATATATACCAGTTGAGTAGGGGAATATGCAGAGGATCTCAAAGGAAGTGCCTCTTTGATACTCTCAACTTTGGAGCACAAGCTTTCAGAACACTCGTAGAATGGCTTCAGGACTAAATTGATTTCTTTCTTTCTTTTCAGAGTCGGTGGGGGGGATTTGAATGCTTTGCGTTTCAAATGGTAGAGAAGTAGTTATTAGGATCATCATTTCAGCAATTGGAGGAAAACTAAGAAATCAGAAGATTGTCTTTTTCACTGGACAATAATGCAATAGAACCATCTTACTGAAAGATTTTGAAGTGTGTTGGACAAAAGTTATGACTAAAATGCAGTGGCAAGTGACCAGAAAGTATGACTGCCATTTCATTGTGATAAAGGTTTCTTGCATTTGACACTTTCAAAATCAGTTTTGGATGTGTTAATAATTTGCTTACAGATATTTCAAGTATTAGTATGTGCTGAAAAAGATGAAGAATTTTGATGAAAATCATTTATCATATGCTTGATTTTTCTCTTCAACATTGTTGCCACAGTTCCTGTAGAACTACATCTTAGATCAGGTTGGAAGTTTTTTCCACTTGGTTAGACTATCAATTATATATTTAGTTTATCCTTTATCCAAGTGTAAGCAAACAAAGTTTGCACCTCAAATATCTTCAGGACCGGGGCAAATCGTGGCAAAGGTGGACAAACTTCACATCACTAGCTTTAGTATCCCATAGTACAAAGCACATCTCCTTGCAGACATGTATAATGCTATGCATTATGGGAAGGGTCACTACTCAGACTGGTTTCAATCTTTATTGAGTTTCCCCAATCCTGAAGATACTTCAGGCGCAACCTTTGTTTGCTTACACATGGATAAAGGATTAAACTAAATATATAATTTATAGTCTAACCAAGTGGAAAAAAATTTCCAACTTCATTCTCTAATCCAGAATAATTTATTAATAAGGTGTGACACCTTTTGGCAACTCATATAGGTAAATATGACTTCTGCATTGCTTCAACCTTGGTATCACCTCTGGGTCTGGCTCCTACTGAATAGACCTCAATAAAGTTCGAAACTGGTCTGGGTAGTGACTCTTCCCATAATGCAAAGCATTATACATGTCTGCAAGGAGATGAGCTTTGCATTATGAGATACTAAGGCAAGTGATGTGAAGTTTGTCCACCTTTGCCACGAGTTACCTCATTCCTGAAAATACTTCAGGTGCAAACTTGGTTTGCTTATACTTGGATAAAGGATTAAACAAAATATATAATTTAGATAAGAATTAAAGTGGATGGGGTATAAATATTTCCATACCTGTAAGAATTATTTCAGTGTTGCATTCTGATACTCAATGCAAACGCTTGGTTCAGAAAATAGAAACAACAATCCAGCTGGAGAAATGAAGCACGGAAATCATGAACATTGTATTACTTTATATTTTCATAATGGCAGAGCCTCCATAGCTCAGTCAGCATACATGAAGCCCTTTGGTCGGAAAGACCTGAGTTTGATTCCGGTCTAAGATGTGAGGAACTTTATCTGGTCTTCTTTGCTAAAGGTGAGTTAGCCAGTCTCATATGCAGATAGTCCGTTTTTTTCACCTGGAAATTTGGGTTTTTCATCCCCCCAGAACACACAAACACATCTCATCATCAAATTCCTGACATGTATCCTCAAGGGGTGTACAGGATATGATAGTACTACATGAAAAATTTACATCATTACTAACTTCCTATCTACAATTTTCCTCCAAATCAGTCTGTTACTTGTTAAGACTCCCACATTATCAGCTCTTATATTTTTATTGTCTAAGGCACTTTGTACTGTATCACTCCACCTATATCTTGGTCTTCCTCTGAGTCATTTTCCTGCCATCCTGGCAGAGAACACTTGTTTTGCTAATCTTTCCTCGCCCATTCTGTTTAAGTGACCATACCACCTGAGATTAGCTCTGCTAACGCATTCCTTGATGCTGACAATGTCAAGTTCTTTCCTAATATCCTTGTTTTTAATATGATATTGCCATTGATGCCAACTGTTCACGCCTCTGATCTTTCTTAGGACTCTCATATCTGCGGTCTCTAGTCTTTGGTCAAGTGTTTTACTTCTGACCCAGCTCTAAGATCCATAAGTTAAAACTGTTTGAACTGTTTTGTATAGCTAATTTAGTGTTTTGACTAATTTCTCTCTTATTCCATATAAATTTATTCAGTTGACTTCCAACCATACCAGCTTTGTTGATTCTGTTGTCTATTTCCATATTTAATTTATCATCTTCACTAAAAATCATGCCTAGGTAGCCAAAATGTTTTACTTGTTCCACAGGTTCTCCGTTCACAACGCAGTTGACATTTTCAACGATTCTACCTATTTTCATTGTCTTTGTCTTTTTATTGCTGACCTTCATACCATATCTATTATTCAATTTAGTAAAGGAATCTTGTAGACTTGTAGCAGATTTATTTAGAAGTATAACATCATCCGCATAAAGCAAAGAGCTGACATTAACATCTCCAATTTTGATATTATGTTTAATACCATTTTCCTTCATAATGTGATCCATATAGATAATGAATAACAGAGGGAATAATGTACATCCTTGTCTCACAACAGACTTAACATTAAACCATCTTCCTGTACTTCCTTCAATTATAACTGCTGACTTACAACAACTCAAATAAAGACTAAGTATTGCTTGATATAATGCCCCATTGACACCATATAACTTCGAATAGCTTCTCTCTTGGCACCTTGTCATATGCCTTCCTTTCAGATCGACAAAACTTAAAGACAGATCTTTGTTATATCCCGTGATTTCTCAACTATTTGTCGTAAAGTGAAGATCTGATCCTGACAGCTTCTATTTGGCCTGAATTCAGCTTGTTCTTCAACAAGCTTTTCTTCCACAATTCTTCTCAACCGTTTCTCAGGTATACTGATATAAATCTTGCCAGGAACACTGAGTAGAGAAATATCTCTGTAATTCTCCCATTCAACGTTATTTCCCTTTTTATATATGGGTACTATTAGAGATCTACTCCAATCATCAGGAATTTGTCCCTCTGTCCAGGCATTCTGAACTATGCAGTGCAGCCACTGTAAGACTTTTATACCACCATACTTCAGCATTTCTGGTCGAATATCATCTACTCCTGCTGCCTTTCCACATTTCAAGCCTTTGATGGCTTTTTCTACTTCAAGTATGGATATGTATTCCTGACTGTATGCCTGATGAGTGTTTTTTATCACTGTGCTATCACTGCTTGTTTCATTTAGCAATTTTTCAAAGTAATTACTCCATACTTCAAGGATATCTTTTTCTCCTGTTTTCATGTCATCACCTTATCTCTAACTCCTTTTACAGCACTCTTTCCTCAATTTCTGACAACTCTTCGACAACTTTCAGAATATTTTGCCACCTTCTTGATATTTATTTTCTATGTTCTTGCCAAAGTCCTCCCATGACTTTTTTTTAGCTAGTTTTACACAGTGTTTAGTTTTTTTACATTTGTCTCTGTATTCTCTAAGAGCACAAGCTGACTTATTTGCCAGGAACTTTTGATATGCTTTCTTCTTTTCCTTCACTGCCTCTTTAACTTTCTGTGTTCACCATGGAGTTCTGATTTTTCTATCCTTGCAGACAACCTCACCACATGCCTCCTCTGGCTGAATCAATCAGGGTTTTCTTCAAGGCTTGCCACTGAATCTCCAAGGTGTGGTTCCTGTTCTCAAACTCTTTCATTTTTTTTTCCAATAATCTTTGTGTATTTTAGCCTACAGTTCACATCTGAGAGCTGCTCAACTTTTATTTGCTTTAAAAATTTCTTACGTGTTCTTCTTTTCAATATGAAATTCAATTTTATCCTGCTCAAGACTAAATGGTGATCACTTCCAATTACAAATCCTCTGTACACCCTAGTGTCCTGCACCAGGGAGAACACATCACTATCAACAATAATATAGTCAATGAGACTTTTCTTATTTCTTGCCTCTTCTCTCCATGTGAATTTGTGCACATTTTTATGTTGGAACATGGTGTTAGTAATAACCAGTCCATGTCCCGAGTAGTAATCCAACAGGTATTTGCCATTATTATTAGCTTTGCACTTTTCTCCAAATTTTCCCAAAATATTTTTGCATCTACAGACATAGAATACATTCCCCCCCCCCCCTCTAATGCCGGGCTTGGCAACAAACTGGTTGGGGTTGTTTAAAGTTGCAATATGTAATAGCGGACCCTTCTTCTTTCTAGCGGGATAAAATCACTAGAGAGAAGAATGTTTTCATAATGGCAAATGACACAATGATGCTGACTGGCTCTCTGAGTCATTTGATTGGACAGACCATTGTTTAAATCCCACGTTTAATGCAAGCATTTTTATAATGGTTATTCTACTGAAGATGAGTTAGCCAGTCTCATATGGAAGCAGTAAGGTGTTTCTTCCAAGATACTTCGGTTTTTCAATTGTTTTAAGGGAACAAGTGTACTAGTGATATTTATAGATACTCATATGGTTATGTCTGTAGAAAAAATATAGAATTTTATTCAAAAACTGGTATATTTCATCCAATGTAACATGGACATCATCAGGAAGAAACACCAGTAACTACATTCAAAACATGAATCACAACATTCAGTCATGTAGCATCTGTCAGCTGAAATGATAGGATTATACTATTATAATTCTGAGGAATAATTGTAAGAGTTTCACAGATTAAAAAAATAAAATAAATTATAAACAGTTAATAGTAATCACTTCCCAAAGTGTAAATATTGACATACATCCTCTGTCCAAACAGAAACCGAACTTTTCGAAAATAGTAAAAACTAGTGGCGCCACCTGTTGTATCTTTTTGTTGTCGAAAGCAGCAAGCTTCATTAGTGTTGTGTCAACTGTTTATGACATTTGTTTCATTAGAAGCAGAGTTATAGTGCCAAGAGTGACAGTGTGTTTTGACAAACAGTTGGAAAATGAGTTTCAAACAGAGAGCTGCAATTGACTTTTGTGTTAAACTTGGTATAAGTTTTTCCGAAACGCATCAAATGCTTCAAAATGCATATGGTAATGAACGCTTATCCCGTACTCAAATTTACGATTGGTTTAAGCGATTTCAAAGTGGTCATGAGATGCTTAAGGATGACGAAAAGCCGGTCCATCCAAAAACTGGACTGAGCGAAGTTAACATCCAAAAAAAAAAAAGTGCATGATTTCATCAAAGAAAACCCGAAATCGTCCATGAGATTGATTGAAGAAGAATTGGGGATTCCAAAATCAACTGTGCACAACATTTTGACTGAGAGTTTGAGCTTTGTAAATTGAATTCGCGATTACTTTCCCCACGAGCTGACCGACGACCAAAAAATGTATCGAATTGAATACTGCAAGGACCTCATTAAAACTGCTTGAAGGACTCAAACTTCCTTGAAATGATCGTTACTGGTGACAAAATGTGGTGTTTTGAGTATGACCCCGAAACAAAGCATCAGAGTGCTGAGTGGAGACCACCAGAAGAGGGACATCCGTAAAAAAAGTTGCTTGGAGAAATCAAAAATAAAGACAATGCTGATTTGTTTCTATGATTCCATGGGCATTATCCACAAAGAATTCATTCCTCCTGGCCAAACGGTCAATGGTGAGTTTTATCTCGAAGTTTTGAAGCTATTGATAACGAGAATTCATCACATACGGCATGAATATCGTGATGCATGCAGCTGGTCACTTTTGCATGATAATACACCATCTCATCGTTTGAACATTGTGAGACAGTTTTTGAGCAAAAATTAAGCTCGCTGTATTCACCTGATTTAGCACCCTGTGACTTCTTTCTCTTCCCTCGACTTCATTTGCCGATGAAAGGAAAGCAATACAACACCATTGAAAATGTTCAAGCATCAGTAACCACGATCCTCAACGGTATCCCAAAAACCAATATAAAAAATTCATTTAACGAATTAATTGACCGTGCCAAATGCTGTATCGAAGCTGAGGGAGAGTATATTGATTGAAATAAATAATTTGAATAATTATAATTGGCCTGTGTTTTATTTTCTTTTAAAAGTTCAGTTTCTTTTTGGACAGAGGGTGTACAGTCAGACTGGTTAAGGTTCAGCTGATTTCATAACATTTCATGTGTTTTGAGGAAAAGATGATCAGATTTGAACTGCTGGAATCAAGCTGGTAAATTTTAATATAGGAAAAAGAAGAGATGCCTGCAGAATGGAAAGAATCATTAATCATTCTAGTATATGAAAAGAGAAACAAAAATTCTATATATATATATAAAAAGATAAGTCGAAATTTGAAACGTTTTTTGTCTTACCGGCTTACCAACCCAAAGAAACTTGGAGGTGTTGAACACGGGGGGGGGGGGTAAATTTGGTAAAGCTGGTAAATTTTAATATGGGAAAAAGAAGAGATGCCCGCAGAATGGAAAGAATCACTAATCATTCCAGTATATAAAAAGAGAAACAAAAATGAATGTAAAAGTTACAGGGAGATATTGCTACTGTCAGCAGGCTACAAAATTTTGTTTAATATTACTGGTGGAAAAAAAAAGGCTGCCGGTCCATATTTTATTTATAGGGCTTTAGAAAAGAAGATAATGCATTTATAGAGAAGGCCTTTGGGGAGTATAAGATGAATTTTACAATTATACCACACGAACGGTATAAAGCGCAGGCTAGAAGGGTAACGAGTGTGGTAAGAAAAGCAAAAAAGCATTACGAAAGAACATTGGCCATGCAGGCTAAAGAGAATCCTAAACAGTTTTTCGATATGTTGCAGTAAAAGAAAAAATGTATATGGCAGAATGATTTTAAAGAATGCCGATGGTAGGGAGGTAACCGAATCAGTTGATATAGTTGAATTACTGAGCGAGCACTTTGCAAGAATATATCTTCCAGGTGGTGACATTGCAGAAATGAATGAACCAATAGGTTATACGGGAATTGTGGTGAATGAAGTGGAGGTGAGTAGTCTATTGCAAAACCTCAATGTCAATACATCTGTGGGATTGGATGGTATACCAGCTCGTGTTGTATGCGAAGCGGCTAAAGAATTGTCAGTACCATTGACTATTTTGTTTAATTTGAGTCTCAGGTCTGGGTTAGTCCCGAGGGGGTGGAAAGAGGGGAAAATAGTTTCACTGCATAAAGGATGTTCCTTTATGCAGTGGAACTGCTGTTGGAAATTACTGACCGATTAGCATATCAGGAATCATTGTCAAGGTCTTGGAGAAATTAGTCAAGAGAAGAAAGGATTGGATAAATGAAAATGGGATACTGTATGGGGGACAACATGGTTTTGTGAAGGGTAGATCATGCCTCAGTAACTTGCTCACATTTTATAATACAGTGATGGCTGAACTGGATAAGGGTAATGGATTTACAGTGATACTGCTTGGCCTTGCCAAGGCCTTTGACAGGATACCACATGGAACTGTAATCAGTAAACTGGAGCAGATGGAGGTGGATATAGGGTTGGTGAGATGGATAGGAGGGTGGTTGATGGAGAGATACCAGAGATTGGTTTATTCGGGAGTGGAGTCCAAGAGACGGCTTGTGACTAGTGGTGTGCCGTAGGGTTCTGTTCTTGGACCACTACTTTTCAATTTGTTCATTAATGATATAGGAAAGGATCTGAGAGGAAGTGTTCACTTGTTTGCTGATGATGCAAAGTTGGGTAGAGCAATTGTGATTGCACAGGATGTCAAAATTTTGCAGGATGATTTGGATAGTTTGGAGGACTGGTTTAGGGAAAATGGATGTCAATTTAATATGGCAAAGTGTAAGGGGTTATGCATTTTGGAGTGAAAAGATTTGCAGCAGTATATCACATTGGTGGAACCGTACTCCAGGAGATTGATGAGACCCGGGATTTGGGAGTGTTGGTGGATAGGGAGTTGAAGTTTAGGGGGCACATTGCAAAAGTGGCTAAATCAGCTCATGAAATCACTTGGTTTTCCTGAAAAATACTTTAACAAGCAAATTCAAACAAGTTATTGTTCCTCTATATCGAGCCTTGATAAGACCCCATCTAGACTACTGTGCCCAGATTTGGGTGCCAGGGTTTCTTCTTGATGGGGAGGAGGTGGAGAGGATCCAGAGACGAGTGACCAAGATGATAGCAGGTCTGTGGAATGAACCTTATGAGAACAGGTTGAAGATTTGTGGGTTGTAAAAATTGGTTGATAAGCGGGAAAGGGGTGATATGATTGAGACATTCAAATTACTGAAGGGTTTCTATAGGATTAATCGAGAAGATATTTTTGAGAATAGGACTGGTGGTGGTAGGACTAGGGGCCATACATGGAAGCTGGGCAAGAATCTGGTTAGCAGGGGTGTTAGAGCTAGGTTTTTTATTTGGATAGTGGGGAATGAGTGGAATAAGCTGCCAGAGTCTGTTGTGGGTGCTATGACCGTGAATGAGTTTAAGGCGAGGCATGATAGATGCTGTGTGAATGTCGACTAGTTGTTCTTGACATGATGTTAGGGCCTCCCTCGATTAGTCTGTTGACTCCTTGGAGTTGCCCAAAATAATAATAATAATAATTTGGAATACCTCATAAAATAATACGTTTAATCAACATTTTTGCATTACTGACAGCCGAGACATGATATTAGCTAATGGAATTAGATCTGAACTTTTTCATATTAAGACAGGATTGAAGCAAGGAGATGCTCTTTTGCCCATCTTTTTTAATTTAGCATTAGAAAAATGTATTTGAGAAACTGTAAAGGAAAACACACACAGAATAATAATATTAGGATATGCAGATGATATATGCCTGGTTGGAGAAAATGCTGAATCATTAGAACATTTAGAAAACTCAAAATTGCTGCTGAAAAACTAGGATCACAAATCAACCAGAATAAAACTCAATATTAAAATATAGGCAGAAATTACAGTCAAGCAGAAAATGAGCAGTTAACCATTGATAACCTGAAATTTAAAACTGCCACCTCCTTCATATATCTTGGAACCTTGATTACTCGAGATAATAAAGTTAGTACAGAGATAACAGCTAGAATACATCCCTCCAGTAGATCTTATCATTCACTAAATCATTTACTATCTTCCAAAATTCTATCAAGTAGAATTAAAACAAAAATATACATTATAATCATTAGACCTATTGTTCTGTATAGAGAAGAAACTTGGAACATAACAGACCAAGATGGAAAAGTGTTGCAGATCTTTGAAAATAAAATCCTCAGAAAAATCTATGGACCTGTAAGAGATAACACAACAGATAAACGAAGAAGACATAATCAAGAACTATATAAACTCTATAGATCCCCACTTCTAGTTGATGAAATTAGAGCATGCAGATTGTGAGATGGCTTGGACATGTGGAAAGAATGGGTTTGGAGAGAATGGCTAAACAAACATTCAAGATGAAGCCTTATGGAAAGCAACTTAGAAGTAGACTGTGGGTGCATTGGGAAGATAATATTCAAAAGACTTAACTGAGATGGGAATCCAGAATTGGAATGAAAAAGCTCAAAATGGAAAGGAATGGAAAAAGTTAGTACACGCAGGAAAGAACCTTAGCGGTTCAGCAACCTGAAGGAGAATATGTTGTATGAAAAAATAATAGTTATAAAAAGAGAAAATAGTTGTAACACTAACTATATACAAGACAGTGTTCAAATCCATTGTAACTTATGAATCTGAGGGTTGGGTTAGAAATAAAACAGTGAATGGGGAAGAACAAGCTGTGTTTAGATCAAATAGAGTTGGTCAGGATCAGATTTTTATTTTAAAACAAACAGTTGAAAAATCAAGGGAATATAACAAAGATCTGAATTTAAGATGTTATAGATCTGGAAAATGCATCGACAAATTTCCAAGTGAAAGCTATTCAAATAACTACAATTATATTGTGTAAATGGGACATTATATCAAATAATACATAGTCTATATTTGAGTTATAAGTCAGCAGTTAGAATGGCAGGAGGTATGTTTGGATAATTTGCAATATCAGGCATTAGACAAAAGCGCACACTGTCCCCAGTGTCATTCATTATTTATATGAATCATAAATGGAGTGTTACTAAGCCTAGTATTAAAATTGAAATATTAATTTCAATTTTAATTTTGTCAGTCAGAGACAGATATATGGAGTTGTTGAGGTTGATGTTTTAGGTTCATCAGAAATGGAAGTGAATCACTTGAATGCCAATCAAAGTTGCATCAATTTTCGTAAGCTGATTGGGAAGTTTCCTGATGCATTTTACCATCAGGTTCAGTTCCATGTACTCTGGTGGCTGGCTGCTTTACTGCTGTATAAACTCAAATGGTGGTTTTAGTTTCCATAGCATGTTTGGTATACCCTTAAAGGTTATCACTCACACTGCATGAAATAGAGGGGACAATAGAAATCAAAACCCCTGCTCAAAGACATGCATGCATTCATTTCTACGGTAAGCATGGTAATGTTTCACCTGAGAGTGGAGGTTATCTGCCACATAGCAGATCTAGGTGGTATTTGCTCCAGTTAGGATGGTCAGAGTCCCTTTTGTGGAAATGAGCCGCACCACTATCACAAGAAGGTGATAGCTGATGGAGGGATATGTTTTGTACGTCATGTGCCCATCAATTTCCTGGTGCAAACAGTTTTTTTTCTCTGAGATCATCTGTAATAGAAAATAAAAGCTGGGAAAGGGAAGCCATTTAGAGTGGTAATGTTAAAATGTCCAAGGTGGAAGGTAATTCCTAGTAGAAATCAAAGAAATCAGAACATTTGGAATCTATATCTGTAGGTTCCAAATCTATAGATATTCTATATCTATAGAATATCTATATATATCTAGAATATAGATATTTTATATCTATAGGATATCTATAGTTATCCTAATGCCATCAGCCATTAGGATAACTATGGATACAACAAATAAATTGGATAAAATTAGATAACGAGATATTTACCAAAGATGAACAAAAGTTGAAAATTATAAACATTATCTGATATGAAATATATACAGATGTCACCCCTTTGACACAATGAGTGTGTAATAGACCACAAAGTATGATGAACAGTGATTGAAAAACCAAAAGTTGAATTTCTGTTTGGACATCTTGGAAAGATGCCCATTATATGAAGTCAGCAAAGAAGGAAGAAAGATGCTTTATAAATGCCAGCATAGTTGGCCTAATGGATAGCATACTTGCTCTGGACTGCAGCATTCAGATACTGTAGTGATGTAGATGTTTGTGGGCATCTTTAAGATGGTGATTATGTAAAATAAAATAACAAAAATTAAACAAAAAAAAATATATATATACACATACATATAACATATAATACACAGAGAGAGAGAGAGAGAGAGAGAGAGAGAGAGAGAGAGAAATCCCTTGCAAGAGATTTCTTGCAATTTCCATCCACAGCAAGAGAGCAGTTTGCTTGTCAGGTAACTGAAGGGTTGGATAATTGAAGATATGATTACATGGGGGGTGCTTAAGGGTCAAAGCTGTATAACTGAGAGGAGACCTCCACATAGCCTTTAAAGGAATGCGGAGAACCGACCAGGGCTTCTGACCTAATGTCCAATCCTCACCTTCTCGTGGTGCACCCTGTTGGGTATCTACTTTGATACTGAACGAACGAGGATGGGCTGGCAATTTGGGATTTAATCGACCAAATTGTATTCTTATTGGTTAAACCAAAATAAAAAATGATGGTACAACATGACAAAATTTCATGCCGGCTGGGGCGGCGCCCGGTTAAACAAGGCCCCCGTTGTTTTTGCCAGGGAACCAGGGCGAACAGCGAAAAGTCAACTACTGGAACAAATCTGAAAACAAACCCCAACTCAACATCACCAGAGTTAAAGATCGGTACTATCAACGTAAGAAGCCTGAATGGCAAAGAAATGGAGCTAGCTGAGGAATTAGATAAGTACCAGATCGACATAATAGGGGTGACTGAAACAAAAAAGACCAAAACTGGTGAGATCTTTCTGAGCAATAAATACAAAATGTTATATTCAGGCAATAACAATCGAGGAAAAGAAGGAGTAGCCATAGTATTCAACACAAAATACGAGGCTAATCTTCTTGATTGTCAGTCTCAAGTAGAGTAATGTGGGCAAATATGAAAATGGGGAACTGGACAATGAGACTTATTTGTGCCTATGGTCCCACAGAAGGTTCTACTAAGGTAGAAGTGGAGGAATTTTTTGAGGCTTTAGAAAAAGCAACTGACACAATGAAAAATGAAAAGTTGGTCCTTGTTGGGGATCTAAATAGTAGAGTAGGAAATGATTGTGAGACATACAAAAATATTTTGGGAAAATTTGGAGAAAAGAGCAAAGCTAATAATAATGGCAAATATCTGTTGGATTTCTGCTCAGGACATGGACTGGTTATTACTAACACCATGTTCCAACATAAAAATGTGCACAAATTCACATGGAGAGAAGAGGCTAGGAATAAGAAAAGTCTCATCGACTATGTTATTGTTGATAGTGATGTTTTCTCCCTGGTGCAGGACACCAGAGTGTACAGAGGATTTGAAATTGGAAGTGATCACTATTTAGTCTTGAGCAGGATAAAATTGAATTTCATATTGAAAAGAATAACATGTAAGAAAGTTTTAAAGCGAATAAAAGTTGAGCAGCTCTCAGATGTAAACTGTAGACTAAAATACAGAAATATTATTGAAAAGAAAATGAAAGAGTTTGAGAACAGGAATCAAACCTTGGAGATTCAGTGGCAAACTCTGAAGGAAACATTGATTGATTCTGCCAGAGAGGCATGTGGTGAGGTTGTGTGCAAAGATAAAAAAATCAGAACTCCCTGGTGGACACAGGAAGTTAAAGAGGCAGTGAAGGAAAAGAAGAAAGCATATCAAAAGTTCCTGGCAAATAAGTCAGCTTTTACTCTTACAGAATACAGAGACAAATGTAAGAAAGCTAAACAGTGTGTAAAACTAGCTAAACAAAAGTCATGGGAGGACTTTGGCAAGAATATAGAAAATAAATATCAAGAAGGTGGCAAAATATTCTGGAGGTTGTTGAAGAAGCTTAGGAATGGAGGAAAGAGTGCTGTAAAAGGAGTTAGAGATGATAAAGGTGACATGAAAACAGGAGAAAAAGATATCCTTGAAGTATGGAGTAATTACTTTGAAAAACTGCTAAATGAAACAAGCAGTGATGACAGCACAGTGATAAAAAACACTGACCAGGCATGCAGTCAGGAATACATATCCATACTTGAAGTAGAAAAAGCCATCAAAGGCTTGAAATGTGGAAAGGCAGCAGGAGTAGATGATATTCGACCAGAAATGCTGAAGTATGGTGGTATAAGAGTCTTACAGTGGCTGCATTGCATAGTTCAGAAAGCCTGGACAGAGGGACGAATTCCCGATGATTGGAGTAGAGCTCTCATAGTACCCATATATAAAAAAGGGAAATAAAACTGAATGTGAGAATTACAGAGGTATTTCCCTACTGAGTGTTCCTGGCAAGATCTATGCAAGTATACTTGAGAAACGGTTGAGAAGAATTGTGGAAGAAAAGCTTGGTGAAGAACAAGCTGGATTCACGCCAAATAGAGGCTGTCAGGATCAGATCTTCACTTTACGACAAATAGTCGAGAAAGCATGGGAATATAACAAAGATCTGTATCTAAGTTTTGTCGATTTGGAAAAGGCATATGACAAGGTGCCAAGAGAGAAGCTATTCAATACGCTGCAGTTATATGGTGTCAATGGGGCATTATATCAAGCAATACTTAGTCTTTATTTGAGTTGTGAGTCAGCAGTTAGAATTGAAGGAAGTACAGGAAGATGGTTTAATGTTAAATCTGGTGTGAGACAAGGATGTACATTATCCCCTCTGTTATTCATTATCTATATGGATCACATTATGAAGGAAAGTGGTATTAAACATGATATCAAAATTGGAGATGTTAATGTCAGCTCTTTGCTTTATGCGGATGATGTTATACTTCTAAATAAATCCGCTACAAGTCTGCAAGATTCTCTGACTAAATTGAATAGCTGTTGTAATAGATATGGTATGAAGGTCAGCAATAAAAAGACAAAGACAATGAAAATAGGCAGAATCATTGAAAATGTCAACTGTGTTGTGAATGGAGAACCTGTGGAACAAGTAAAACATTTCAGCTACTTAGGCACAATTTTTACTGAAGATGGTAAACTAAATATAGAAATAGACAACAGAATCAGCAAAGCTGGTATCGTGGGAAGTCAATTGAATAAATTCATATGGAATAAGAAAGAAATTAGTCGGAACACTAAATTAGCTGTATACAAGACTGTGTTCAAACCAATTTTAACTTATGGATCTGAGAGCTGGGTCAGAAGTAAAACACTTGACCAAAGACTAGAGACCGCAGATATGAGAGTCCTGAGAAAGATTAGAGGCATGAACAGATGGCATCAATGGCAATATCATATTAAAAATGAGGATATTAGGAAAGAACTTGACATTGTCAGCATCCAGGAATGCGTTAGCAGAGCTAATCTCAGATGGTATGGTCACTTAAATAGAATGGGAGAGGAAAGATTAGCAAAACAAGTGTTCTCTGCCAGGTTGGCAGGAAAACGACCCAGAGGAAGACCAAGATATAGGTGGATTGATACGGTACAAAGTGCCTTAGACGATAGAAATATAAGATCTGATAATGTTGGAGTCTTGACAAGTAACAGACTGATTTGGAGGAAAATTGTAGATAGGAAGTTAGTAATGATGTAATTTTTTCATGTAGTACTGTCATATCCTGTACACTCCTTGAGGGTACATGGCAGGAATTTGATGATGATGATGATGATTACATGGTGTTGTACCAGAAGTCATCTTCACATGCTAACCCATTCAAGGATTGGGTGTATATATATGTGTGTGTGTGTTAAGGGATAAATTAGGACTATTGCACCATTACTATGACACAACAGAGAGAAAAATCTGGGATCTTTGGAAATGGCATTAGATTAGATCCTAATATTAACCCAATTATCAACTTGTTTGAATACATTCTAGCTTTCATTAGCCAAACACGTACACAGGAATGCATAAACATGTACAATGCAACATACAATTAGAAATGTTTTAAAATAACATCAATCTCTTCTATAACTGCATAATACGAGGTGGTATCAAAAAGTTTCGAGACTAGTTTTGTAACATGGCAGCACAAGGCTGCACATACAGTCACAAGGAGCACCGACCTTCATAAGTCAGTGTGGCAAAAGACATCATCTTGTGTACATTGGGAGCTGTGCAACTGGTGTTATTCTGACCATGTGCATTATCACGTCTGTGATTTCATCATGGACAGCAAGTTAGAACAAAGAGCGAATGTGAAATTCTGCGTGAAACTGGGCAAATCTGCCACAGAGACATTTTACATGATTTGGCCAGTTTATGGCGATGCTGTAATGGGTCGTTTGAGGTGTTTTGAGTGGCACGCGTGCTTCAAGAGCGGAAGAACATCACTGGAAGACTATGAGAGATCATGAAGACCTTGAACGAACTCAACCCCCGAAAATGTCAAAACCATTCGGCAACTTGTGCATGAGGGTTGTCGGAGGACATTCCACAACATTGCTGTCATTGTCGGTGTGTCATATGGAACAGTCCAGGCAATCCTCACGTGTGATTTGAACATGCGCCGTGTTGCTGCCAAGTTCGTCCCCAGGCTGCTGAACCAGGAGCAGAAGGAACACCGCTTCGAAGAGTGCCAAGAACTCCGTCAGCGTGCCGTGGATGACCTGTCCTTCATGGCGAGGATCATTACCAGTGACGAAACTTGGGTATACGGATACGACCTTGAGATGAAGCAACAGTTTTCACAGTGGAAGAGCCCATCATCTCCACGACTGAAAAAAAAGGCGAGGCAGGTCCGCAGTTTGACCAAGTGCTTGCTCATCGTCTTTTTTGACATTCGCGGCATTGTGCATCGAGAATTTGTCCACAGGGGCTAGACCGTCAATAGTGAGTTCTACTGCCAGGTTTTAAGGCATCTGAGGGAGAACATGCAGCTAAAGCGACCAGATCTGTGGCACTCGAAAAACTGGATACTCCACGATGACAATGCTCCCTGTCACTAAGCTCTCCTCACACGAGTTTCTCACTGCCTCTTTCCAAAGATGAAGATCCAGCTCAAAGGTCTTCATTTTGACACCATTACAGAGATCCAGCATGAATTGCAGAAGGTGCTCGATACGCTTTGAAAAGATGACTTCCAGGGCACATTCCAAAAGTGGCAGGAATGCTGGGAGCACTGTATTGCTGTGCAAGAGGACTATTTTGAAGGTGATAGTGCGTAAACGTCGATAAATAAAGTAATTTCTCGTAAACAGAGCTAGTCTCGAAACTTTTTGACACCACCTGTTGTTAATTAACAAACAATATGTCACCTTGCTAGTCTTTACTAGTTTGTATGTTTACACCTGAAGAAATCCTGTGCAGTTAGGATGAAATATTGTGTTGTTAATTAACATAAATGTTATCATCTTATTCTGGTATTCTACCTTATATGAACTTAGTCTCTCTCTCACACATACACATTAGGAAAACAGATATCAAAATATTATGGAAGAAATGAAAAGATCACAGTGCTTGAGTGGAAAGCATTTGGAAAATTATAGCAATATTCAAATGCCAAATTACCATTAATGCCTAATGCATGAAAAAGAAAGATTTAAGCAATGTTTCTTCGTATGTTGACATATGGCTGTGAAACATGGACACTAAATGCAAAGGATTTTTTTAAAATTAAGAACAACACAATTTAGTGTGAAAAGAAGCATATTAGACTGGATCACGAAAGGAATATGTGGATAAGAAAGCAAACTGAAGTTTATGACATCATAAACATGGTGGCAATGAGCTGAGCAAATGTCTTAAAGACAAGATCATTGATGGACAAAAGAAGTTCTTGATTGGATTCTACAGGAGGATAAATGACCATGACACTGACCATAATCACAGTGGATTGATGATATATTCTTACTAAATAGCTTAAGGAAATTACAACGTACAATAGAATATACATTAAAATAAATTTTAATACACTTCCAATATTTCGGCAACGTGACGTTGCTGAAATATGGGAAGTGCATTAAAATTTATTTTAATGTATATTCTATTGTACATTGTAATTTCCTTAACCTATTTAGTAAGAATGTATAACCAATGTCTAAGCCTTTCCACGAGAAGGATTGATGATATAATCACATTTTAAGGAGTGATGTGAGGGAAGGTAAGCCTTTGATAGACAGATTTGGAATCATCTTGGAAAGGCCTTCATCCAGCAGTTGATTGACAATCCTAAAGACAACCACAAACATCCATGCCCATAGCAGGACTCGAACCCCACAGCCTGTTGTTGGGGAGAGAATACACTAACTAATCAGCTAACCGAGCATTTACCTCCCATCCTTAATAAGAATGGCAGATAAAAATGTAGAATATTTCATCCTCATCCAGCCAACACAAAGTTTTTATGTTGAGCCCATACATGAGAGGTTGGTAGATCAACGTATAGTACATTAATACTGTGTATGGATTGGGAAAGAAGGCTTGTTCACATTGGATTTGAATGACTGTATATTGTGTTCTTTAGAGCAGCGTTCTTCAACCTTTTTACACCTGTGAATCGGGGAAAATAGGAGAAATATTTCGCGGACCGGCTGACGGCTAAGATAGAAATATAAACCAATGTAGATAGTATTTTATTTATTAAATCCAATGTTGTAAAATTACAATTTTTAGCTAGTGCGACATCTGCTGCTGCTTAGAGGTTAGAAAATTTGATATACATGGCTGGAGCATTGTTTCTGAGAGACGAAGAAATATTTGTCAGGCTGTCAGGAAAAATCCGCAGACCACAGGTTGAAGAACAAGGCTTTAGGGAACACATCAAAGGGAAAGACTGTTCCATAGTATAGCAGTTGCAGGGATTAAGGAGGAGGAGGAGAAGAAACTTGTTCTGTGGGTTTCAAGGTGCACTGTGTAGGGATGTTGAGCAGTAGCTGCACGTGTTCCAATGAGCTTAGTACTAAGTGGGGGAATTATCAATACTATTTTGGATGAACATTTTCAATGGAAATGTTTATAGAAAACACATAGTGCAGAGACCGATCATCTGTGCAAAAGTGGGGGTGAGTTTATTGGTAAGAGATGGATCATTAATGTCTGATTGCTCTCCTCTGGATTGGGTCGAGCTTTTGGGAGCCTCACCCCATACATGAGAGCAGTATTCGATGGCTGGGTAGATTTGTGATTTGTATAAAGTTAACAGCTATTCAGAGGTGAAGTAACATTTTGAGCGAAAGAGAAATCCTACTTTCTTAGAAGCTGAGGATGCAATGGTTGTTATGTGTTTATGGCTGGATGTCAGAGTAATTCCAAGAAGAGAAACAATCTCTTCTCAGATTGTCTGGAAATTTGGATGTTGTCAAAAATAATACTGGGAAAGAATGATTCTTTTTCATGAGAAATGAGACAATACTGCATTTTATTTGCATTGGAATTGACTAGGTTATCTGAACCCCATTGGAGGATGGCTTGGAAGTCTGAATTGAGGGCAGTGGTGGTTGTTGTTCTGTAGGTTGAAGTGAGTTGTGTGGAGTAAGGTTTATCAAATGAAAGAGAGGAGTGCAATTTGCTGTCGTCTACAAAACTGTGTATTGGATTTTAGGTAAGTTGATGTAGGTCATTGATATATGGTAGGAAGAGGGTTGGTGAAAAGACAGAGCCTTGAGGAACTCTGGCATTAGTTGAATGGTGAGAGGATAGGGAGCCATCCACAACCACACAGTGTGCGTCCAGACAGAAAGCTGGCATTCCAACTACAGAAGTCTTGAGATAGACCAAATGATGGCAGCTTGCTTAGTAAGCCCTTGTGCCAGACCCCGGTCAAATGCCTCGGAGATATCAAGTCCAACCGTTTGAGAATCGCCACTCTTCTCCATGGCATTTGTCCAGAGATGGGTGACATGTGAGAAGATCTCCTGTTGATCGGCAGCGGCAGAATCCATACTGGCAGTCGATTATTAGACAGGTAACTTCAAGGTAGTGTAGGAGTTGGGAATCGATGATTTTTTTCCATTACTTTAGACAGGACTGAGGTGAGCGAGATGGGCTGTAGTTGGACGGCAGTGACTTGTCACCCTTCTTTGGAATGGGTTGAATATAGGTCAGTTTCCAGCTGTGGGATAGTTACCAGTGGAGTAAGACACTATATGTAAGCAACATAGGACAGGAGACAGTTCTGGTGTGCAAACCTTCAAACAATTGGAGGAATGCCATCAGGGCTGGGAGACTTTTTTGTGTCTAATTTAGGCAGTATTTTACTGATCTCTTTCTGGCAAAAGGATATAGTAGGCATTCTATGTTGGGCAACTGGAATGGTTGGGGGATATTTACCATTGTCAATTATGTGTGCATTGGAAGCAAAGTGTGAGGCCAGGAGATTGGCCTTTTCTGTGATGATGATGGTGCATTGGAGCCATCTGGGTATGATAGGGGTGGAAATAACGTTGGCAGAAGTTATGACCAATTTCTTTGGCAAGGGACCAAAAGACTCGGCTGCCATTTGGACAGACTGCTAATTTCCTGCTTTTTGCTCATTCGAACTCTGTTTTGGAAGCATGGTTTTTTTTTTTTTTTTTTTTTGCATTTATTTTGGGCTTGGGTCTAAAGGAGGATGGGATTCTTGATTTGAGCCAGTAATGGTACGTTTGGATTTTGATTTGCACAGTCTTGGTGCATCTTTTGGAAAACCAAGGTTTAGTTAGGGAATGTCAGGTCAGAGTACTGTGGGGAATGTACGATTCCATGCCAGTGAGGATTACTTTGGCTATGAGTTCATTGCATATGTTTGGGTTGGAAGGTCGCAACTTCTATGCTCCCCATGGGAATGAGGCATAGAAGTTGCGAAGGCTGTCTCATTTGGCACTGTTATAATGCCAAACTACTCTTGTATGGGAGTGGCTGTGTAAGCGTTGTTGCATGGGGGAGATGGGCACTAGGTTGTTGTCAGAATTGCCTAGCAGATCCTCTACATTCAGCGTATTTGGAAGGGTCATTGGTCAGGAAGAGGTCTAGGGTATTTGGAGAGTGGTTTGGGTTATTGGGTATTCTGGTTGGAATCTGAACTAGTTGTGTATGGTCATTAGTGATGGCGAATGTTTCAGCATCTGTGCCTGCAAGATCTGTACAGTTGGAAGAGGAAAGCCAGTTGGTGTTGTGGATATTAAAATCTCCTAACAGGATGATTTTGCTGTTGGAAAGTGGGACTGGAGAAAGTCAATTTTTAAGGAGAGAAAATTAAAGAGCTCAGAATGGTTGGTTGCATTAGGGGAGTGATAGAGATGGCATATGAATTTGACCGAGTTGGGTAGGGATATTTTCATCCAAAGAAGGTCAAAGTTGGACGATTCTAGGTTGGGTGCTCTCTGGCAAGGTATGTCAAAGCGGATGTATGCACAGATGCCACCCTTGGGTTGAAAGGAGTTAAAGAGTGTATAGTTTGGAAGGTTGAGGTGAATAGTGCTGGAGGGAGGTGATATTTGAGTTTCTGCTAGAAAGAGTAAGTGGGGTTTGGTAGACTGCTGGTGGTAGTGGACACTATTAAGGTTGGAGTTTAGACTACGGATGTTAGTGAAGTGGATTTATAGGGTTTTGAGAGTCATAAGTTTGACCGCAGGGGTCTTGCACATTTTCTATGCAGTGCCTACATACTGGTCACCATGGTGGCTGCTAGTGGCGTCACTTGGTTTTTGCACCAATTTAGCTTGTCTGTAGTCGATGGTCCAGCTGTAGTCACCATTTTGACGTTTCTCTGCAAGTTGTCTTTGAAGTTGGTGACCTTGTCCCGTTTGTGCAAATGATAAATCTGGTTGAGCACGTATGCACGATTGCAGACAAGTGTCTTTGAACTTGTTGTTGATCACTGTTATTAGTTTTGATGTGCTTGTTGGCATGTCACAACTCACTTTTACGAGGCGTTGAAAGTTCGTTTTGTCCTTTCTTTTGTTTATGAGTCCGAAATGGTGCTGCCTGATGATATTTTTAGGATCGATGTCGCATTCTTCTGCTAATTTGGTGATGTTTTCTTTTGGGAAGTTCAAAATGAAGGCATTGAATTTTTTGTTTTTGGCCTCCATCGATTCTTGCACTGTTGATGTGATTATTTCACAGAGTTTATTCGCAGGGAAGGATGAACTTGCATTGCTGTGCTGATTGTCAGTTGATTTGAGCTTGGTTTCTAGTGCTCGTATTTTGGAGGAAAGAGTTTCATAGTACTGACGTGCTGTTCGAGGTTTTCAATTCATTTGCCTAAGTTCAGGAACTGTTTTACAGACAGAAAGGCACAGTGAACAGAAATAGGGCTGGTTAAGGTCGATGTATATCTTGTTCGCCGATTTGTCCATTTTTGTGCAGGAAGCATGTATCTAGTGGCAACAGAACTCGCACATTATATCCTTTTTTTTTTTTTTTGTCGCTAATATCAATTTTCCAGCTGTGGCACTTTGTGGGTTTGTCGACAATCGACAGCGCTATGCTCTTGATTGTCACAGAGTGTTTGTTCGTCGTTGGCTTTTGTTGCTGCCATCTTTGCTTCACATGGTAGGCATAGTGCTTGCACAATTTTTAGATCAAAATATAACTGGTTTAATGCACTAAAACTACTTACAGGTTGTGCTGGAGTTTTCTGCTCCTTAGTACCCACTGTTAAGATTTCCGTTTGATGTTTAATTTGAATGGGAAACTCTTGCAATGGCGATAAAATGCTGGATCAGTAGTTTATAATAGCTTACTCACATACACAACCTGGTGAACCACTTCCAGTCATTTTCAGCACCTTGATGATCTTGTGAACTATGGCCTCATTGTCCTAGTTGCTTTGGACATAATGCAAATAATAACACTGATTCATCATTGTCATAGTTGTGTGTAGAAGCTGTGCCATGGCATAAAACCCTGCAAGGAAAGGATGTTAGTAGTGCATGGGCATCTAGAAGAATCTTTATTAAATTGTATATCTAAGGTAAAGAGAGTTAATCAGGTTGAAGTTAGATGGATGAGATTAATGCTGTAGAGGGTATATAAGGAGAAAGTTGACCAGCAAATTCATTAACATTACAAGGATCAGGCAAGAAAGATGATCAGTATGGTAAGGAAGGCAAAATCAGATGATAGGAAGAAAGAGTTATTTTTCTATGGCATGTAAGAGGAAGAATGATCTTAATAAATGCGGTGACAAAAGTCATCTTATGACAAATCACGAAGTGACAGAAACGGATAAAATAGTTGGGTTACTAAGTGACCACTTTGCAATAGTATATCATACAAATGAGGTTAATGTTATGACATTTGTGACAGAGGCTTATGTGAGAACTGAGGTGGATGAATTGTGGGTTCTTAGAACAGAATATCAAAGTAAATAAAGTTGTGGGATTAGATGGGATATCAACTTGCATTTTGAAGGAATATGCAAGGGAGCTGGCAGTGCCTTTGACTAGGCTCTTTAGTCTGAGTTCTTATAGAGTTCCAAGGGGATAGAAAGAGGACAAAATAATTCCCTTGCATTAGGGAGGATCTAAGACTGCAGTAACAGATTCTAGATGAATCAATATCCCAGGACTGGTAGTAAAAGTACTGGAAAAATTGGTCAAAAAGAGAATTCAAGAATTGGTGAATAAGAATGTGATACTATATGAGGCACAACATGGCTTTGTGAAGGGACAGTCACAGTCTTTTTCCCAGAGCACTCAGTGCCTTGGGAAAAGTGTAAGTATGGCCCTGGCAGTCATGCCTTAGTAATTTACTAATTTTTTATAATAGAGTGACAGCTGAATCGTATGAAGGAAATAGCCAAAAGGTTCTGCTGGATTTTGCAAAGGTATTTGACCGAATACCACCCTCTTATCCACTGGTTTTGTGATAAGAGAGTGGCTGCTGGACAGATA
This sequence comes from Typopeltis vanoorti, assembly GCF_054136105.1. Taxonomy (NCBI): domain Eukaryota; kingdom Metazoa; phylum Arthropoda; class Arachnida; order Uropygi; family Thelyphonidae; genus Typopeltis; species Typopeltis vanoorti. Next base: position 59,858,161 of record NC_143572.1, read on the forward strand.
TCAAAAAGTGGTATATGGAGGGGCAAAATGAAAGCAAAAACAGATGACTATTGGTGTGCCACAAGGTTCAGTGCTGACTACTACTGTTTAATTTGTAGATAAATGATATAGGAAATAACCTGAAAGGAAATATTCAGTTGTTTGCTGATGATGTAAAATTAAGTAGAGTAATAGTGAATCAAGGTGATGTGGAGAGTTTGCAGGATTATTTAAATAGGTCGTCAATATGGACAAAAAATACTGGGTGTCAGCTTAATATGGAGAAATGTCAAGTTATGCACTTTGGAATAAATTGATTACAAGCTGTGTACCACATTGATGGAAATGTACTCCAGGAAGTAGATGAAGCTAGGGATTTAGGGATGGTGGTAGACGGAGAGTTGAAGTTTAGAGGATATATTGCTAAGGTAGTTCATAAGATTACTTGGCTATTGAAGAACATACTAACAGGTAGAGATAAGGAAGTTGTTATTCCTCTTTAAGCCATTGATATGTCCACATCTGGATTACTATGCTCAAGTCTGGTCTCATGGGTTTCTTGGGGATGAGGAAGTTGTGGAGATGTAAATCAAGAGTTTATGATGCAAATAAAGAATTTAATAAAAATAAGCAATTAAAACCCGACAAGTTTTGTAAGTCATAAGACTTACAAAAAGACTTACATGATTGGCCAGAAGAATTAAAAAAAAAAAAAAATCTTTAATTTCTTTAATTGCACAAAAATATATTTCATTATGGTCATTTGTAGATGGAAGAGATTCGCCAACCTCAAACTTAGCCAAAATATCTGTCAAAATTTGTGTGCTCTGGATACCAAAGATTTTGATGCCATATTTTTGAGATGGATGGTGAGCTGATGAATTGTGGATGTAACGCTGGAAAAAGTTGTTGGTTTTCCACTTTCCATTTCCACTTCTGTCTATCATAAACCAACTTTTTCAGGTTGTTACATCCACAATTCATCAGCTCACCATCCTTCTCAAAAATATGGCATCATAAAATCTTTGGTATCCAGAGCACACAAATTTTGTTCCTCTGAAGAATCTTTAAAAGAAGAATTGGAAATTATTAATGATACATTCTTATTAAATGGATACAATCCAAAAACAACTCAAAAAAAATCATCAGCCACATCAACCCAGACAAGAAGAAGCCTGTGGACTCCTATACCATATATCAAAGGCATCTCAGAATGTCTCTCAAAAATTATGAAGAAATACAAACTCTCCGCTACCTATAAAGCAGTCAACCCACAATTCTACCTTCTCCAAAAAACAAATCTCACCTATGGTGCTACCTGGTGTATATAAAGTTCCATGTTCTTGTAAGATGTCTTACTGCAGACAAACGGGAAGATCTATAAGTAAACACATTTCTGAACATCAAGACCATATCTGTCTTATCAAACTGCACAAATCTGACCTCGCACAACATGGAGTTGAAAACCGTAACTATAGGATCCATTGGAAAAACACCAAGCTGCTACATAGATCCTTATATAAACATGAGCGTTTATATAAAGAAAGTGCTGAAACTTTACGTCACAGACCCAATCTGAACCGTAATGATTGTCTCGCTATCCCAAAAGTCTGGGGAAATTATCATCCTCAATTGTATAAAATAAATTCATCAGATATATTTTAATTTAATTTTAATTATAGTCATTTTTTTTAAGTCCTCAAACAATCTTCTATACGCTTTGAGGGATTCCATTGTAAGCATGTGCACTAACTATTCCCTTGTATGTAATTCTTAGTATTGTTTGTAATAACTTTACTGATGATGTCTTAAGATACTTAAGACGAAATATCTACATCTTATTAAAATTTAATTAATGTGGTATATGTGAATTTTTTAGTTATGAATACTCCACAGGTTTCACTATATAGAGATCATTTAAGTTCTAGATGGTTCCAATAAAGGATAGTGCCACAGATGGTGGGATATCTTTTCAATGTGTTATTTTTAATTGCTTGCTCCAAAAAACTCAACATTTGTATAGTCAGGACCACTACCAGGCTGTCCTGACTGTAATAAAAAAAAAAAAAAAGAATCATTTTTATTCCTGTTTCGATTCTCATTTTTTCTTGCATGTTAGATTCAGTGGCCCATCACAGCCAACTAACTTATCTTCATTGAAAATCTGCTTTGCTCTCATAAGTCATGTTTGTGTTCTCCTGACTGATTTGTCTGCTTTGTGAGAGAGAAAAAAAATCCTGCTTTCTCCATGAGACCAAATGACTTGCCTTCACTTTAAAAGCTCCGATATAGGTTTTTTTGTGTTCTAGACAGATTCAAACCTTGGTGTTTCCACCCAGTGGCATCTATGATACTGACTGAACTATGGAGGCTAGTCTCTTCAGTATCTATTTATTATTATTTTTTAATTAATTATTTTTTTTTTTAGTTGAACCAGTAGTATTATGCATTTCAAGAATATGTTCATTACAATATCCATCATCTTAGATGAATTACTCTCAGTTCAGGAAAATCAGATCATATTACAAATATAGTTTACTTCGTTAATACCCAACTGGTAGTAGACTATCTGTTTGGATCAAGGAAGAAAGCTCTAAACAACGAGACCTTGGTTTTCTCCAAGAAAGTAAGCCCACTTCATCATACTGTAAATTTCCTTGAAGTGATGGAGAAATATAGAGTTCTCACGAATGCTGTATAACTTTAAACCCCTTCATTTTATCCTCGTTTATGCTACTTATTTAAACAGAGTTACTCTGCAATACACCTTCTGACAACTGAGTTATAGTCATTATAGTGAGCTAGAATGAATGTTTGTGGTTTAAATTAAATTAGTATAACAATACAAACCATCACTCATACGAAGTGTAACATTTCTTCTAAATATAAATAGGGATCTTTTCAAGATCACTAACCAATAAAATCACATTTGTATGGGATTCAGATACCAGGAGGATTCTTAAGTCATTCAAGGTGAGAGCTGTAAGTGAAACTACATCAAAAATATTCAAGAGAAAGTCATTTTGAAATAGGCTTGACTTAAAATGCAGCATGTGAAGCAAGGATTTGATTCAACAATTCTGTTAAATTGTCCTCTACTGTGAACCTTCTTTGCCCACAAACCATCTATGCAGCAATTTGATCAACATTTATATTTTCAGTCTTGGAAAAATTTATTGAAGTTATTATAAATCATTACAAATATTTTTAATGAATTTTACCAAAAAAGCATAGTGAACTAAAAACCATCTCACATTATCAACCCTTTTCATAATTTGAAAAGTATTCAAAAGCTGCTTTAAAGTGTGAAATCTTTTGCATTGCTTCTTACTATACAATTCATTGTACTTCACTCTCCCCCTTGGCTTGTGTTTATTCACTGAGTGTCAACCCTGAACACATTATTGAACCAAGTGAGCTATTCTGTAGAAGCTGGCCTGGTTGTCTGAGTGCATAGCATACCTACTTTCCATCCAGTATGCTGCAGAGTCAAATCCTACCTTGGACATGAATGTCTATTGAGTGCCTTGAGGTGGGAGATGGATTTCATTGTTTCATGTGAGACTCTAGGCTGAACTGGCTTGAAAAAGTTCAATGTTTTGATTGCTGAAGTAGGGTTTCCAGATTATGTAAAGTAAATTTACAAAAGGAAATAAATAAATTTACCCATAAACAGTATCAAAATGTACTATAGCTATACAACCTTTCATGGATGGTAGTCACATTGGGGAGTTTAAAAAAAAAAAAAAAGAAAGAAAGAAAAAAGAGAGAATGAGGGGAATGCATGCACGCGCGTGCACACACACAGGTTGCCCTTTTTTTACTGTGACTGCTAGTGAATAAAGAACTGCCAGTCCCACACAGGCATATTCCGCATTCCATAGTTTTGTATAACTGCATTAACTAACAAAAACCAATTAATAAACCACTTCTGTCAAACGGTTCTTGCACACTTTTTTAAATTTACATAAACTACATTTTTATGGGACCAAAATCTATTATGCATGATCTTATCACACTACTCAGTTTATGGTTCCTGCTGTGTGCAAACAATAAATTTAAATGTATAAGCAATACATTTCAAGGAGTCATTACTAAAGCTTCACATTATATGCATTGCTTTAAAATTCAGGTAAAAGTAATTCCATCCTTTTTATGAAGTTGTAAAATGACTGATTTTCTGCTCAATTTTTTTTTTTTTTAAATATTACATGATCATATTACTTTTATAATTTTTTTTAAATTGTCATTTCACGTGGTTATTATTTGATTTTATAACTATCTAAATTATCCATTCATTTTCTAGTTTCCTACGTAGTAGTATTTATCAAGTGCTACAGGTGTGGTTTACAAAGATGGGACCAAACAGTGGGGTAGATATTTGTGCAACCCAGTTAATTAGGCAGATGTTAACTGACATTAAACCAGAAACAGATCCACTCAGGGTAATTTTACTTTCTTACTCTTTACTTTCTTTCTTAATATTGTTTTAGCAACTACCTATGCAGGAGGTGCTGTGGAAAAACTTCCCTCTTTGCTTAATGTTTGCAAAATAAATTTATCCTGCACACTTTTGATAAAGAAAATAGTGATTTGTCTGTTAAAAGTTGTCAAATACACTGGTTTCTATAAATTAAGGAACAAAGAGAAAAATCATGAGAATTCTGAGGGGAAAAGAAAACAAAAAACATGAAAGTCAGGTACATTATGTAAAAGGTGATCCTGAGTCTGGTTATCATATACAAATGAGTGATGCTGTCAGTGGTATATGTAAAATAAACTGTGGCATAAAAGCAAGTATTTTGGAGTGACTTTCTATTTCGTGTCTGGAGTGAGAATAAGACATTTTCTGATAGCAAAATTCTTGCATATGGCTGCAAGACATGTAACTGATGAATTCAGATGGCAAGCCATTGTAAGACGGCCAGGCAGAGGTATCCAAATGATTGCATGTGAAGCTTTCCATAGTTCACAGTATGTGAAACCAATTCCAGCAGTCACAAATAGCAACCTGGATGAATCAAGGCCACCGGCTACAACCACAGTGGGGCCAATATCTCCAATTATCTGCTTACCAAAACAAGAGTGCTATCCAAAATCAGCTATGATCTGACCTTGCGTTGGCTACAGGAACATTGGTATCTGCTTCCACTGTGCACAGAAGATTTCAAGAAGGTAGTCTATATGCCAGGTGACCCATGCTACAGGAAAGGACATTTGAAATTGGTCAGGCTCCACATTAGCTGGACTCAAAACCAATGGAAATCAATATTGTATGATCAGTGAATCTGGAGAGAGAGAACCAGGAACACATCACCATCCCTCTGATATCTGGCGAAAAGGATGCTTATGGTGGCAGTAGTGTGATGGTTTGTGGGTGCATCTTGTTGGTTGGAAGCACCGACTTGTATGTGCTTTCTAGCAGAACCATGAATGTTGCAACTTATAGAGACAGGATGCTGAACCATTATGTTCATTAAGTGAGTGTGATAGGGGAGACATTTATCCTGCAAGATGATAATGTGCATCCTCATCAAGCAAAGTCAATGGATCAATATCTTGAAGAAGAGACTTTTATAATTTGGATGTGACCAAGTAGGTCTCCTGGCTGGCCAAGTCCATAGTACAAGAGGCCGAGCATGTCTAGGATTCTCTAAGTAGACATGTTGCTGCTCTCAATCCCCCCCTCCCCCCCAAACCTTGAGAGGCTTAGAAAAGTTTTGCAGGAGCAATGGCTATTATCCAACTGAGCTCCTGGATTCCATTGAAAACAGTATGAAACATTGTTGTGAGTGCTGTATTGCTGCAAGGGATGATCACGTTCTTTATTGAGGTGCTTTGATCTCATTTTGACCTCATGCTTTTGACTGTTGTCCTTATATACCCATTTGTTACTGATTTAAACTATTTATTTACAATTTTTGTGGATGTTTCTTTCACATCATATCATACTGCTTTTCACTAAATTGCATGATAATTCATCATACAGTTTTTGAGTTATTGTGATTTTCTCTTTGTTCCTTAATTTATAGAAACTATTGTAATTGAAATAAAAAAATATCAATCTTTTTATGATACATGTGCAGTCGAAATAAATTAAACTTTCAGCACTTCTATATTTTCTTGCATGTAACTTTTATTAACTATCATTTGACATACAAGATATCTTTACACGTTTCAGCAATTTATCCCCAATTGGAATCAAAAGGAAAATTCAATGATCTATTTTTAAGCAGATTATATTATCGTGATTGTTGTAAACTTGTGACACTAACAAACTATATGATCCATACACATAATCATTGTGAATGTTGTCTCAAGTTTGATATTTTAGAAACCCAATCTTCTACTCATAAGGCCTTGAATTTTGTATTGACAACCAAATGGAACTTGCAGCCATCAGTCAAATGACAATTATTCTTCACAATTATAGTTTTCTTTAAAAGACATTCATATTTCTTAAGTATAGCATGTGCTGCTATCAATGACTTCTCCTTCTGTCTTTATGATGTTCTTTTCTCTTATTTCAAATAACCTATTGAAACAAAATAAGGAATGTGACACTGACATCTGATTGCATAATTATACTTTCAAATTGTTCATTGTTTATGGATGCTGTACTTTCTGTAATTCTAGCTGTGATCTCATTGGTTTATAGATTTAAAAGGTGCATTAAAATTGTAGTTCTGAAGGAATGCAGCAAATGTGCATATTCTTTGTCCATGCAAAACAGATACGCCTTGTATTCTTGTAGTAATGTCTTCATTGTGAGTGTAGGTAGCATAGTTTGATTTGTATAGCACCATCTGTACAATTTTATAGTTTAATTTTAATAAATAGAGCTGCTCTAGGTCAGTTGGTTTTGACCATGTCCTTTGGTTAGAAAGATGTGGGTTCGAATCCCATCTTGGATATCAAGAACCTTAATCATGCTTTTCAGTTGGTGATTTTGCTGGTCTCAAACAGTGATGGAAGGGTTTTTCCTTCTGGAATAGGCATCCTGCTATAATGCATCCTAGACATAACTTATATGGAAGGCTAGATTTTAAATGATGTATTCTGTCCATCGTTTTGTATTCATATTCTAACTTTATGGATGGTTGGATCATGCATGCATATAATAGTCCTTATAGTTTAACATTATATTATACTAACAATAAACTTTTCACTGACTTTTTTTTTTTTTTTTTTTTTTTTTTTTTTTTAATAAAAGCATCAAGAAAGAGAGTAGCTCCATCCACTTCTAGCTCTTTGGTTATCTTTGTAGTCTTCCATCGATTGCCTGGATATTCTAGTGGAGTTATTGCGTTATTGTGGACTATGCTCCCAAACAACTACAGAAATAGGACTTTTGTTGCAGGAGACAGAACATGAAGGATATATTTCAGGAAGGATAGAGAGAGAGAGAGAATAGGATGCAAGAAAGTGTGTTGCTGAGGATATAAGTTCACCAGAAAGGTAGGATTGAGAATAGCAGTGCATTTCAGCTCTGGTGTGAGATAAGAGCTAACAGGACAAATATGTAGTTAGCTCTTGTAGATGAAACAGTGCAAAATGAGATGTTGAATAACATGCATCAGCAAAATAACTGAAGTACAGGACAAGAATAATTATGGGGAACTACTAGTATGGAAACATAAATGTAGAAAAGGGTCCATGGAGGGAATGGCATGTGGAAAAAGACTCAGAGATTCACTATTGGATCTGATTATATGTCAGAAAAATTTATAACAAAGGGTCTTGAATTGAAAGGTGGATGAGCATGTGGACTTTTCAATTAAGGAGAGATATATATGTGCAGCTACAAAGCTGGCAGTTATGCAGACTCAGGAGACATGTTTCAAGTAGTGGCATGGCATAAGACATTGCAAAAGAATGATTTTAGTAGTGCATAGGGAAATGGTCAAGAGGTATTTAAGGAAAGGCATATCAGATTGATTGCTGAAGTCCAAGAGAAAAGATCAGGCAGGAGTTAAATGGTGAAATTGTGGAATGGATTTTCAATAAACTGAAGAATGTCATATATATTTAAAGAAATTTAATGACTAAAAGCCAAGATGTACCAAAATAGAAAAAAACTATTATTGGAACATGCAACTAGTTTTGTCTTCTCAGAAGACTTCATTGGATGCATAACATGAAAAGAGAAATACAAAAATATACATTACAAGAGAACAACAGCTAACTTGCAAACATATTGCTGACATTTGAATACAAGATTGTGCCTGCATGAATGTGCCCAACCATACTATGTCATCTAGAATGTGTTCAAATGTCAGCAATGTATACCAAAGATAGATGGCTGAAGAATGACAATCAGATAGGCTATAGCTAAGGTTAGTATTAAAATGGACTGGACTGAGGACAATTTCTGTTGGTTCTTCAACAATTCTTCTCTCAACTCATCGTAATATCTAAAAATGTTTTCTGATTTGTTCCAGGTCACTGATGAGTGACAGAATCGTCATTATTGGGGACGAGCAGAATTAAGGACATGATTAGATAGTGCTCTGGCTCTAGTTCTGCCATAGGTGACGTCTCACATGTTCTTCCATACACAATTCAATGGATTTTTCCATCTGTTGGCTGTCATGTTTTAGTTTAGCTGTTTTGATTTACTGCTCTATCCAAACTCTGTTTTAATAAAGGAGTAAATAAGTACAGATTTTAAATTTCTTTGGAAAATCTTAGCTAACTTTGATGAAATGAAGCTGATATATACAGTCAAAATATAAAGCCCCTTTTACATCAGTACTATCTTCAGTGCAGTAAATTGGTGGATTAAATAGTAGCATACAAACAGTCTGTTCAGGATAAACAATTTTTCTGAAAGATTGTAAGGAGAAACTGTAGTTCTTTGGTGATCTCTGCTTCTTCACTGAGGAGGGAGTGAGCACATTTAGCTAGTGAAGAAATGATGCCAAGGTTTTGGGGGAGATAATGATAAAAAAGGTATATGGATGGTGACAATTTCTGTTGATTCCACAATTCTTCACCTAAACGGAAACATGAAAGCCTGAAGTATCCAGGAGTTTGTCTTTGGTGTAACTGCAATGTGCCCTATTTTGGTCAGACAGAGAAATCCGTTGAGTTGCATATGGAAAAACATATGAGAGCCATCATCTGTGGCAGAACTAGAGCCACTGTGCTATTTAATCATATTCTTAATTCTTCTCACCCTAATGATGAAGATTGTCACTCACTTGGTGATATGGAACAAATCAGAAAACATTTTTAGATGCTATGATAAGCTGGAGAGAATTGTGGAATCAACAGAAATTGTCCTCAGTCCAGTCCATCTTAATACTAACCTTAGCTATAACCTATCTGATTGTCACTCTTCATCTATCCAACTCTGGTGTACACAAGATCGTGCCTGTATGAATGTGCCCAACAATACTATGGCATCCAGAATGCCTTCAAATGTTTGTGAGTTAATTTATAGTTGTTTTTCTAAGAAGATGAAACTAGGTGTGCGTTCAAATAATAAATAGCCTTTTCTATTTTTGTATCTCTCAGCTTCTAGTCATTAGATTTCTTTAATTACGTCATATAACCGAGTAAATCCATTGCATGAAATATACAGGGTGTTCGGGATAAATTTGACATATTTATAATTAATTATATTTTTCCGTAAGTTACATGTATTAACACACACTTCTCTTCATTTAAAAGTTTGGACCCTTCTTCATTCATATACAAGATGTCAGAAAGGATGGATAGCTGGAACCCACCTGAATCATGGAAGAGAATAACTTGTATCATGATGATTCGTGCCCGCCATCAAAATAAGGATATTACGACTGCTGCCCAATGCTCCCTGAATACAGTAAAAACAATCAGGCATGAACTAGAGACTTGCAATGGTGACTACGAGGATGTAGCAAGAAGAAAGATCCCTAGCAGACGATCTAATTGCGTTCGTACAGCAGAATTCCTCGCAAATCTGGGAACAGGTGTTGAAGAACCCTGGCATTGGAATTCGGGCTTTGTTCGTGGAGTTGCTAACTGTAGTCAAGCCCTGGATAACAAGGGTAGCCAATGGTAGGCCGTATGTATGGCAGCAGGATTCGGCCCCTTGCCACACCTCTGGGAAAAGTCAAAAATGGTTGTCTGAAAATTTCTACGACTTCACCAGTCCAAATGTTTGGCCTCCAAACTCCCCAGACCTTAACCCCATGGATTATTTTGTATGGGGCGCAGTTGAAAAAGACACCAATCGCACTTCCAGTAATACAAAAGCCCAGTTAATGGATAAAATTAAAACAGTTTTTGCGGCCCTTCCCAGGGAGACTGTAGCATCAGCTTGTTCGAGGTTCCGAAGCAGAATTGAAGCTGTGATCGATGCTAATGGTGGTTATTTTGAGTAAATCTTGTTGATAGTATTGTAATTAACTCTGCCTGTAATGTTTTTTTGTCAATTCATTAAATTTAATAGATACAAAGAAGATTTTCTTTTTCCTTACGAAACTGTCAAATTTATCCCGAACACCCTGTATATACGAGGGTGGTCTGAAAAGTTCTCGGCCTCGACCACAGATTGCAACACTATTGGAAAGATTTTTTCTTCTAAGTTGGTACACCTGTCATAAGTATCCTTCTGAAATTGCAAGTCATTCTATCAAGTAGTTTGTTTCATACAGCTGTCTGAAACAAAAGTGTTGTCTGTATCATTTGAAATGGATAAAATTGAGTATCGTATATTATAAAGTTCTTTGAAAAAGAAGGTTTAACGCCAAAAGATTCATTCGAAGTTTGATATCATTAGCAATCGAGAATTAAACAGAACTAATCTAAAATACTACGGTGGTATGACAGTGGAAAGGACAGCAGAACAAAACATATATGTAACGGCAAAAAAATATGGAAAGATGGGTGCCGGCCGCACTTGTTCACAGCAGATCGAAAATGCACTTGCATGAAAATCAAAGAAGATAAAGTTCGGTTCCATCAACAGGAAAGGTCATCGGTGTTTGGGGGATGCTAAAGGCATTTGTTTATTAATTATCTTAAAAAGGGTAAAACAATAACCAGAGAATATTATTCCGATCTTTTAACCAGACTAGACAAAAAAATTCGTGAGAAAAGACCTGGTTTGCAGAAGAAAAAAATTATCTTTCATCAGGGCAGTGCACCTGCCCACAAAGGTGTTTTGGCAATGGGAAAATTAAGGGATCTGCACTATGAATTGTTGGAACATCCACTTTATTCCCCAGATTTGGCTCCCTCTGACTACTATCTCTTCCCAAAACTAAAATTCTTCCTCACTGATCAGCATTTTTCTTTGAATCAAGAGGTGATTGTAGCTGTAGTGGGGTATTTTGCAGATCTTACTGAGAACCACTGCAGAGATTGGATAATGGCACTGGAGCATTGCTGGAATAAATGCATTGGTCTTGAGGGAGATTATGTTAAAAATACAAATAATTTTGAAATTATAAATTTGTTTTTTCATTGTTAGGCCGAGAACTTTTCAGATTACCCTCACATATGCCATCTTGAACTAACTTGTCATCAAGGCATCTTCATTAGCAGAAGGATATGCACATGAACAAATGCAGCATAACAAGACATATACAGACAGTTTAAAACTGTATGGTCCTACAGTCCTAACATGTCCTCTTATGGATACTTCAAGGGGATCTTCACCATTCACCTGATGGGATAATGATAACCTTCCAGTAATGTTTGGTTGAGTGAGGGAACCATTATATCTCCAACAGTATAGTTTATTTATTAACACTGAAAATGTAGTCTGAACCATCTGTTCAGAACCATACTATCCTTTCCCATGAAATCAATCACACTGACATTTTAGCTAATGTCTTCCCTTCTCCCCTTCCACAAAATCAATTAAATCATTCTCCCAACCCTTACCCTCCAATAACACAGATCATCAGTGGAAGAAACTTCTATTGTACATATGTAAATATAAATCAGTGTGTTTCTGGAAATTACTATAACATCCTTCTAATCAATATGGCTCTACCAAAATCTGCGACTATCATCATGGGATCATGACTTAATAATCAAGGTTCCCTCATAAGCTCATAAATGCACTGGTTAGGACTTATAGGATCACACTATCTTGAACTTTTGCTTTCCTGCTGTGGTGCCTGTGTGTGTGTGCATACATGCATATTTCATATCCTTGTGTCTATGAAGATTCCTTGGTGAAAACAAGGCAAAATATGAAGTATGGTATCTGTTTCTTCTTTTGAGCAAGTCATGAGTGACAATCAGCAATCTAAGTAGCTATATCCAGCAAGATCTAGGAGAAAGTTTATGTGAATCCCACATATGAAAGGCAGCAATCCCATATTACATTAATATCAGTAATGGTGACAGATTAAAAAATTAAGATTACCCAGAAACCCTGCTCTATTAATCAGACATGGAATTTTTAACCTATTTCAGGCTTTTATGCAACTTAACCCAGTCTTGTACTGGGTTAAGAAACTGATCTACAACTTAATGGCATTGATAAACATACATGCCAATAGCTTGTTGCTGTTGGCTTCTGTTTGTGAGGAAGATATGCTATTCACTCAATCAACTGAGGCAGCAGTTATCAGTCACTTAGAAAACTGAAATGTAAGATTTTCTAATATGGAGATCTGCAAAATATCAGATTAATTTTGGAAGAAAATAGTTGAGTTGATAGGAAGCTTGTAATGACAAACTTAATTATGTAGTACAGCAATAATGGGGGAAAAAAAATCATAGATTCAACTTCTATGGTACCCAGAAACCTCTCAACTAATAACAATCACATATAGATTATGTCATTCTCAATTAACAGGAATTTTCTTGCTTATGTCAAATCTTTGGACAAATACCACAGAAACATTTTTAAGGCATTTATAAATCATGTATGGCACAAAGTCCTATTAAGTAAGCTTCAAATGCATGATCTGTCTTCTGACCTACACAACTTGGGTTGCCAGCTTTCTCTCTGGTTGCACATTATATGTGATGGTAGATAGAACTTTATTCTCAAACTTTGCAACTTATGCTGTTATTCCACAAAGCTCTGTTTTTTCACCAAGTAGCACCCTCTCTCTCTCTACACACACACACGTTAGGATGTTCTGAAAAGTTGTGATAATCACCATGAAGGAATTGTGTGTGTGTGTGTACAAGGGTGGTCTGAAACGTTCTTGGCCTAACAATGAAAAAACAAATTTATAATTTCAAAATTATTTTTATTTTTCAACATAATCTCCCTTAAGACATACATTTATTCCAGCGATGCTCCAGCGCCATTATCCCATCCCTATAGTGGCTCTCAGCTAGATCTGCAAAATACCCCTCTACAGCTACAATCACCTCTTGATTCGAAGAAAAACACTGATCAGCAAAGAAGAGTTTTAGTTTTGGGAAGAGATAGAAGTCAGAGGGAGCCCAATCTGGGAAATAGGGTGGATGTTCCAACAATTCATAGTGCACATAGCCAAAACACATTTGTGGGCAGGTGCATTGTCCTGATGAAAGATGATTTTTTTCTTCAGCAAACCAGGTCTTTTCTCACGAATTTTTTTGTCTAGTCTGGTTAAAAGATTGGAATAATGTCCCCGGTTATCGTTTTACCCTTTTCAAGATAATTAATAAACAAAATGCCTTTAGCATCCCCAAACACCGATGCCATGACCTTTCCTACTAATGGAACTGACTTTTTCTTCTTTGGCACTGAACAACCAGCTTCTGTCCACTGTTTGGATTCTGGTGTGTAATGGTGAATTCAGGTCTCATCTATAGTAATAAATTGATGCAAAATCAGTTTTATTCTTGTTAAAACACTTCAAGCACTGTTCAGAGATTTTCATGTGAGTGTGTTTTTGATCTGCTGTGAGCAAGCCGGCACCCATCTTGTGCAAAGCTTTTTCATTTGCAATTCTTCATGCAAAATATATCCTACACGTTCTTTTGAAATGCCTATAATCTCAACAATTTCACACACTTTGACTCGCTGGTCATCTGATACCATATAGTGCACTTGATCAATGATTTCTGGTGGTGTTATACTTTTTGGACATCCTTCAAGTGAATCATCTTCAATGCTGGTACAGCCACGTTTAAACTTGGCAGCCAATTTCTTAATTGTCAAAAATGAAGGAGATGAGTGCCCATAAACTTATGAACTTCGAATGAATTTCTTTTGGTGTTAAACCTTTTACAAAGAATTTTATAACTGCACGATACTCAATTTTATCCATTTCAAATGATACAGACAATACTTTTGATTCAGACAGCTGTATAAAACAAACTACTTGTTAGAATAGCTTGCAATTTCACATGGATGCTTATGACAGATGTACCAACTTAGAAGAAAAAATAATCTTGCTGATAGTGTTGCTCTGTGGTCGAGGCCAAGAACTTTTCAGACCACCCTCGTATCTCTAAGCACCTGTTTCTTTAAACAAGAAGACCAAAACCCCTAGTTCTTGGTGTTCCCCATATTTTTTGCCATTACATATCTGTTCTGCTGTCCTTTCTATTGTCATACTACTATAGTATTTTAGATTAGTTCTGTTTAATTCTTGATTGCTAATGATTTCAAGTTCCTTTCTGATATTTTCATTTATTCTACAACTGATCTGCTAACTCCTCTAATTTTCTCTGTAATACTCATATCCGTGTTCTGAAATCTTCATTTACTTGCTTAAGTAAATGAACCCATTTTGAGGTGCATAAATTAACAGTGGTTTGAAGGCTTTATTTTTATTCCATATTAATGTATTCAACTTGCTCCCCATAGTTGAAATAATTTACTTGTTTTGTAAGTTCTAAATTGAATGCTGTTGATGTTCTCTACACTCCTGATTATTTTAATAGTTTTTCTTTTGGTACTGTTTAGTAAATTTGGTGCAGTGGTTATCCACTTTGAGTCATGAAGACTTGTACTGGATTTATTCATGAGTATAATATCATCTGTTTAAATTAAAGAGCTTTTTATCTTTAATTTTGGTATCGAGTTTCATTTTGCTTTCCTTTGTAATTTGATCAATAAAGGATAATAAATAACACTTGAAATAATATATACTCTTGCTATTCACCTGATTTTGTGTCATACATTCAGTTCTATCTGCTAAACTATGATTTATGGGCTATAATATTGTTCTGCATTCTATTTACATTATATAATGGTTTTGAACATCTTTTTTCTTCTCACATATGCATTTTCCAGATCTTAAAAATTTATATGCATGTCCCTGTTATCTTGTTATTATTCAGCTGTTTATCTTAATTAAAAAAAAATATGGTTCCTACAATCTCTGTTTGTCCTAAAACCAAGTTTGTTTTTCTTCAAATTTCTCTTCCACAGTGTTTTGTAAATATGCTTTCATGAATCTTATGTGAAACACTCAGCAGGGAAATTCCTCTGTAATTCTTACATTGTTTTATTTCTCTTTTTATAATAGATATTAGGGCTCTGTTTCAATCTGATTCAAACATGGAAGCAGGTCCGCATCCAGCTCATCCCAAAGAAAGATGATAAAAGTCAACCAATGAATTACCATCCAATTGCTCTCACTTTTCTCTCTAAAATTATGGAGAAGGTCATCAACTCTTGAACCACTTACAGTCATTCCAATTAATCAGTGACCAGCAGTATGGATTCGTAATCTACAGCTGATCTTCTTGCTTTCACCACCCACTTGGACTCAAGCCATGGAGAAATTTGTAGAAACTCACATGGTTGCCCTCGACATTTCAAAGGCATTCAATCGGGTTTTGCACAGGGGCTTACTTAACAAACTGTGCCATTCTATGGTCCGCCTTCCTCACTCTGCAACTGGGTTGCTAACTTTCTCACTGGTCACTCACTATGTGTCACAGTGGGCTGTTTACTCTCTTCAGATTTCCCCACCAATGCAGGAGAACCCCAGGGTTCTGTTCTTTCACCCACTCTCTTCCTCTTGTATATAAATGACCTGCTCTCTGACTTCTAATCCTATCCATAGCTTTGTCAATTACAGTACATTTCATTCCTCCTTTTCATTCTATAAACCTTGTAGTGCTCAAGTATTAGAATCCTCAAGATCAACCATGACCAGTGACCTGAACTCAGATCTCCTAGCTGTATCCCAGTGGGGCAAGGACAACCTTGTAAACTTCATTGCCACCAAAACTCAGTCCTGTCTGATCTCTTGAAGAAAGAACTCTCATCCCTTCCCCTTACCTTCACTAATATTGAGATATCCAAACAATCAGATTTCTCTACTCGACACTACTTCACAGCTTCTAACCCTATACAAAGCCCAAATCCACCCAGCTATGGAATACTGCTCCCATATTTGGGGTAGTGCTAAAATCCCCTCGAAGATTGTTTGATTCTATCCAGAAGAGAGAGCAATCAAGCTAATTAATGATCCTCTCTCACATACCCACTTCAATCCCTCTCGCAGACGTTCAGTTTCTGCCTTGTGCTTCTTCTACAGATACTTTCATGGACAGTACTCTGCTGAATTGACCATTATCATTCCTTCACTCTCCTCCAAATTTATTAAAACAAGAGCCACTGATAACCAAGAACCTTTTACAGTTCATCTTGAAACTCACCAAACCAAATTCACTGACTCCTCTTCCATTCTTTCTACTTCTGTCTGTTGGAACAGTCTTCCCCACTCTGCTTTTCCAAAAGATTACAATCCTCAGGTGTTCAAGCAAAATGAACAGATTCCTCTTACCCACACATGCCACTAATGTGCTATAGGTTTGTAGCCTTTCTTGTGTGGATCAGATATATAAAAATATATATATATATATAAGGTTGTATTGTATATCTGCAATATGATCTCAATTTATTCATATCTGTTAGTGTCTGGTTCTCTGGTCCTCTGGAAAAAATAGGATGATAAAACAACTTAAATGATATTAAATATATGGAGCATTGACTACATCATTCGAAAGATTTGAAAATCATTACAGATAGCCTGGCAGAACACCACAGTTAGTGTGTGTAATATCAAACTTGGGCATCATTATTGATTTGGCTGATTTTGTTATCTTTCATATACATTTCTACTAAGTTTAAATAATTTAATTTAGCAGAAATGGACAGACAACCACTTGAGTATTCAATTTTATTGATTATGTAGATGAACAAATAATTTTGATGCTTCTTTGAACTTCCAGTTGTGAGTTGTAAGGTATATATTTGCTAGCTGCCAAATAATATGGTATTTATCATTAGAGACTCTCTCTCTCTAGGGAGTCAAGGACTCATTGAGGAAGGTCATTTACACTAGTGTGTCACCGCATCAATAGACAAACTGTTCTATTCACTGCTCTGTGAGAGAAAATTTCAGCTCTTCCCCTCCCTTTGTTAACCGCACACAACCTCAACTTCCACTGATTTCTCCCCCCCTCCCCCGCTTTGTTCCCTCCCATCTTCCATGTAACAAAGAATTCCATCTGACCATATCTTATAACACTCTTTCAGAATTTTATAGGCCCCTCTCTATATCATTTTTCTTTCTTCTGTTTACCAGTGTGATCAGTCTGCATGTGTTCAATCTGTCCTCATAATCTACATTCTCTATCCCAGTATCATCTTTGTAACAGTGTAACTTTGATAATAAGATGGTGCTAGCATAATAGTAATGGGGATGCACAAGGGTTCTATAAGATTGGTACAAAGGAAATTTTTCAATTCATGAAAAACAGAGAAAACTACTAGAGGTCACCCCTGTAAGTTGTGTAAGAGTGTGGTTATTAAGGATGTATGGACTAGATGTTTTTGCTTGGAGAGTGGTGAATGAGCTGAATGGATTGCCACAGTCAATTGTGACTGTCCTGAATAAATGAGTTTAAGGAAGAGGTATGATAGGTATTGTGTATATAAAGGTTAGTGTGGGTCTCTCACAATGAGTCTTCTTCTGACTCCATGGAAATATCCATATAATAATAATTTCTCTACATCCTGTCCCCTCAGAACTCAGTAGACCAAATCTGCACACAGTAATCCAACTTCATTTGTATCAATTCCTTGGAAAGAGGTAAAATAACCTCCTTATCCTTACATATCAGTGTTCATTGCAACATCGTAATTATCCTCTGCATTGAATGACTGAAAACCCAATAATCTTTAGCTATGTAACCTTTGACCTTTAGTTTTTTATCCACCATAACTTTGAGATCTCTAGTTTCTCGAAGCATAATTCTATTAATATAACAGACCCTTGAAATCTCATTACAAAGTGCGTAACTTTACACTTAATAGCATTGAAATGACAACCATTATTATTTGGCCACAATTTCAACCCTTTCAATCATTCTTCAAGTGCTGCATATCAGTAGCATCCTTGATTCCACTGGTTATTTTTCCCATTATTTTCCTAATTTTTCCCATTATTTTCTCCCTTTCCCCATTTACCACTTTCTGATTTCTGTCCAACTATCCTCTTATCCAGATCAGTAGTTTATATTCCAATCCTATATACTGTAATATATGCAACAGGATTTTGTGTGGTATCTTTTCAAATGCCTTAGCAAAGTCCAACTGTATTATAGTGTATCCATTCCCTTTATCCAACTCAGCCATTATTATAAGATATAGGCATATTATGCAGATTTGACCTTCCCTTAATAAATCCATGCTGTTTCTTTCAAAATATATCTTGTCAGTCAACCCATTTCTGTATGCAGGTTCTTACTTACTTTTCTAAAATCTTTCTTTATCTTTTCACAATATGACAATGCAAAAAATACACAAAGATATTTATTAACTGGCTTATATTTATCCAGATTTCAAACCAATTTTCAGAGCATAAAAACAAAAGACCTAAGTCCTAATTTAATGCCCTCTAATTATGTATAGAAGAAGTTTTTATAGTTTTAGGGGTTGAAGTTGATCTAATGATGACTGTCTTCCAAATTTTTTGCAGATTGTTTTCACAAATTTGAGAGACAGCCATACTTCCTGAGGTTAGTCAAGTGATTCACAGCAATTTCTTAAACTAAAAATAGTCTCTCCAACTTGTAATGACTTCTGTATAGCATTTTTTCCCAACTAAATTCTGTGTGAAGGGATGTCCAAAGCATGGTCTTCCAGCTCTGACTTGCCATAATGATCTTAGTGAATGTATTTTTGGTGTTATCTGAGATGGATGTTAACAAATCTTCCTGTCTGTCCATAATAAGCCATGTACAATCACAAGGCACTTCATACACTTCAGGATATGATTGAGAATAGTTTTTCCTAGGTGACTGTATCAGGGTTGCTAATTTGAAGTGCAGTTTGCACTTTAAATATCTTTTCAAATATACCCCATATGTATGGGATAGGCTTTGCTCTTGTGTGTTTGAAAAGGGAATGGGCATATAATATAATACTTCTTATATTTTGTAAGAGCTACGGCCATTATCCCAATTAGTTTGGTGAAGTCGATTTAGTTCTGTCGCAAAGCCTGCATCACTAGAACAAATAGCCCTGTCTCAATGAGCTAATGTTTTCAGCATTCCATATTTTGGACTGGATGCTGATGTGATTGTTTATGTGAGTATCTTCCTGTGTGTGTGTGTGTGTGTGTGTGTGTGTGTGTGTGTGTGTGTGTGTGTGTGTGTGTGTGTGTGTGTGTGTGTGTGTGTGTGTGTGTGTGTGTGTTGACTTTCTATAAATAGAAAAAAAAACAGTGCACCATCTTGCAAGATGAATGACTAGTGCATCAAAAAAAAGCAAACAATTATTTGATTCTTTTTCTTATGTGAAGTATATTTTAGGATGTTGACTGTTTAGGTGAAGGAATCCAAAGTGCCTTGTCCATGGAGCCAAATAAATGGCAAATACATCATCTACATGTAGTGCAGCAGACTGAAGGTTTGTACGCAGCTGTTCCAAGTGTTTGTCTTGAAAAGTGCTGTATGTAAAAATTAGCTAAAGGAGGTGGAGATTGAAAACCCACTTCAGTACTGTTAATTTGTTTACAGATTGTTTTTCCATCCCAAGTAAAGTTACTTGCATACAATTAAATTTGCATAATTCAAAACTATCAGGGGAAAGTTTGACTATTAAATCAAGAGTATCTTAGTAGTACATAAGTAAATAAGGATGTGATATCAGAACTAACCATTATATGTCTGGATTTTTAGGTAAGTGTTTTTTTATTAGATTTGAAATGAGCCCAATTATTTTTATAAAAGCACAGGAATTCCTATGCATGGGCAGGTGAATTTGCAGACTTACATTGAATTCCAATGAATATAGAATGTGGGATCTACAACCTACCTACCGCTACAATAAGCAGTAATATTTGTGATGTTGCAGGCATCCTGAGCAAAGCAATATACCACAGAAAGAAATAGCTAGCTTAAAAAAGTTACATGAGAATTAAAAAAAAAAAATTGTGGTAACAAAAGCTGGTGAGAGTAATGCAATTGTCATTATGAATCAAGAGCTATACAATAACAACAAACAAAAAAAAAAAAAAAAAAAAAATATATATATATATATATATAAAAAAAAAAAAAAATCAGCTAACGCCTTTTTATTCCCGTATATACGGGAGTAGGCGAGGCCATTTAGCCCTGTCTAACTTTTGGAGACTGAGTGGGCAGTTCAATCTCCACTGGTACCCAATCAGAGACAGATGGCCCAAGGCTATCACTAATTAAGCGGTACGCAGTGAAGAGAGACGGCTCAAATGTGCCGCCATCTCGTGGTCTCTAACCCTAACACAATATATTTAATGTCTGAAATAATGTGGGTTCTACGGTCGATTTTCTTGAGTTTACAGGACGAAAAACCCGAGTTTCCGGGAGGAAAAACCTGCTTGCCCGTGCCAGAGATCGACTAACTCGGGAACCGGTCGAAAAAAGGCTTAGAAAAATTTCCTCTAGTCGCCGACTAGACTCGAAACCAAGACTTCCTTCGTGCGGCCTAGCGCGATGGTGTGCAAACGCCACATCCACTGAGCTACACAGGCTAATATATATATATATACATATATATATATATATATATACATATATATACATATATACAAAAATATATATATATATACATTATAATAAATAAATAAAAATCATGACAATAACAGAATGCAAGATGCTAGTTCTACTAACCAAGTTGTAGATAAGGGATTGTAAAAATAATAATTCACAATTATGAATCTTTTTACAATTTTTTCTCTATGTTAGCGTATTATTAGTTTTGGTTTCATGTCGATGTATCCAATATACATATATATATATATATATATATATACAAAACTAATCGCCACATATATACATACATATATATATACATATATATACATATATACAAAAATATATATATATACAGGGTGTTCGGGATAAATTTAACATATTTATAATTAATTATATTTTTCCGTAAGTTACATGTATTAACACACACTTCTCTTCATTTAAAAGTTTGGACCCTTCTTCATTCATATACAAGATGTCAGAAAGGATGGATAGCTGGAACCCACCTGAATCATGAAAGAGAATAACTTGTATCATGATGATTCGTGCCCGCCATCAAAATAAGGATATTACGACTGCTGCCCAATGCTCCCTGAATACAGTAAAAACAATCAGGCATGAACTAGAGACTTGCAATGGTGACTACGAGGATGTAGCAAGAAGAAAGATCCCTAGCAGACGATCTAATTGCGTTCGTACAGCAGAATTCCTCGCAAATCTGCAGGAACAGGTGTTGAAGAACCCTGGCATTGGAATTCGGGCTTTGTTCGTGGAGTTGCTAACTGTAGTCAAGCCCTGGATAACAAGGGTAGCCAATGGTAGGCCGTATGTATGGCAGCAGGATTCGGCCCCTTGCCACACCTCTGGGAAAAGTCAAAAATGGTTGTCTGAAAATTTCTACGACTTCACCAGTCCAAATGTTTGGCCTCCAAACTCCCCAGACCTTAACCCCATGGATTATTTTGTATGGGGCGCAGTTGAAAAAGACACCAATCGCACTTCCAGTAATACAAAAGCCCAGTTAATGGATAAAATTAAAACAGTTTTTGCGGCCCTTCCCAGGGAGACTGTAGCATCAGCTTGTTCGAGGTTCCGAAGCAGAATTGAAGCTGTGATCGATGCTAATGGTGGTTATTTTGAGTAAATCTTGTTGATAGTATTGTAATTAACTCTGCCTGTAATGTTTTTTTGTCAATTCATTAAATTTAATAGATACAAAGAAGATTTTCTTTTTCCTTACGAAACTGTCAAATTTATCCCGAACACCCTGTATATACATTATAATAAATAAATAAAAATCATGACAATAACAGAATGCAAGATGCTAGTTCTACTAACCAAGTTGTAGATAAGGGATTGTAAAAATAATAATTCACAATTATGAATCTTTTTACAATTTTTTCTCTATGTTAGCGTATTATTAGTTTTGGTTTCATGTCGATGTATCCAATATTGATAATTTAAAATGAATTGTAAAGCATTTGAGATTTGATGTACTTACTAGTTTCTGATAGTCATAGTAATTTCAATTTTCTTAATGTGTTTCATAATTGTTAAGTGTTGAGATATCTGTCATTCTTTTTTAAAGACATTCTCTTTCTGCTAATGATGCCAGTGTGTTAGCCATTACTACCTAACTTCTCTCCTGCCATTTACATGAAGTGTGCATGCTCATTGAGGAGATTGCCGAATTTCAAACTGAGTGATTGACAGCTGACATGGAGATAGCATTCAGCACTGGAATAACAAAAGAAAACAAGAATGGAGTGAATGGAAATTTGAGAACAATGATTAGAGAATTTTGTTTTGGGAAGTTTTTAAGGAAACATGACAGTCTGGAGAACATTAATAAAAGATTCCAAAAAGGAATCGTAGCATTGTCAATTTTTAAATTGGAAGAGTTGAGACTGTCAACAAGAGATTAGTAAATAAGAAAATATTTGAGTAGCCATTCTAATTCAATGTTTGAAGAAACACTATATGAAAGTTTCATCTTCTAAGGATGGTGGATCTATTTGTAGAAAGATTTTTACCTTAGGTTTATTATATGTTAAAGATACCAAGAAATTTTATACTTGGTTTTAATCCTTTTCATGTATATGAGACATATATGACTTCTGCATTACTTCAACCATGATATCTCTCCTGGGTCTGGCTCCCACTGAATGAGACCTCAATTAAGGGGAAAACCAGTCTGGATAGTGCCCTTCCCATTATGAATTGCATTATACACTTCCGAAAGGGGGTGTGCTTTACATTCTAAGGCTAGTGATATGAAGTCATTAGCCTCTATTACAAGTAGCTCAGACATGTGAGCTACTTGTAATACATCATTTTGTTTCCTTTGGAAAAAGGATTAAAACCAAGTATAAAAAAAAATTTCCTGGTATCTTTAAGGTGAATCTATTTGTTATTCTGTTGGAAAAAATGATGGAAATTAGTAAAATCTGAATGAACTGTAATGTGGCTTAACATGAAGAGCTCTACTTAGATATGTTGTTTACGAAATAGTAAAAGATATTGCTTCTTTCTCTGGTAAAAATTTTGATTTATGCATCATATTGCTCTGTGTGAGGTAAGATTGATTATACTTCAGTGAAACAGGAGGATGATTAAAAAAATAATGTGTGCCAAATAAAAAATTTAAAAGGGATCCCATGGAAGTGAAGAAGTAGTTTTTATGTTTTCAGAAAAGACCCAACAAAGAATCTGACTCTAATGGACACTTGTGTTTGTAGAAATTTGTGCTTGTGAAAACAAAGGGTTTAGATTGGTGGACATGATTAAGTCCATGTTAAACAAACCAGTTATAGATGGAGTCAAAGATTAATGATTTTATTCTCTTAAGATAAGGAGAATCTCTAAAGTGTAGATTTATTGTAGAAGACCTTGGATGCAGTGAGTTTTGTACTTATTTAATTTTATTTATAATATATATAGTGTGTCAGTTTCAGTGAATGTATATATATTTTTTATTTGGTCTTGTTGATTCATTTCTTAGATTCTAAAATAATAGATTTTAGAATCAGATTGAAACCAATCTGGTTGAACTCTTGTGTATTTACTTAACACTCAAAGTAAAGACAATCTCTTTACAGATATAAATAATAATAAATAACAGAATCTATATGTCTCAAGTCTGCGCAGTTAGCTTAGTGGCTATGTGCTTCGCAACCATATGTCTGGGGAAGGAGAGTCCTTGGTTCGATTCCCGTAGATGATGTGAGGAGCTTAAGGATCTTCCTCAGCCATAGCCAAGTTAGCCGGTCTTGCGTGTGGACAGCTGGGTTTTTCTCCCCAGTTTATCTGGGATTTTTCATCCTGTAAACAGGCAAATCGGCCCCATGAATACACACGGATACAGTCATGAATATCATCCTTAGGGGATGCAGCAGAGGAGTGGCGAACCAGCTGCATTAATATGCCAATAACCCCTCATTGGGAGGGGACTCAGCCCATCCTAGACGGAGAAGGAAAAGATATGTCTCTAAAGATAGTGTTCATAAATTATTGAAAAATGTTACATCTTGTCCCAAAGAAATCATTAAGAAATTAAAACCCATTCGTGTTAAACCACCCTGAATTTATGGGGACCCTAAAATGCATAAATGATATAACCCACACACACACACACACTATGGTTGATAGTATAGACAGTTCATGAGTGCATGATTTTATTGTGCTCTCTCAACATCACCATACAATATTGTCTCCTTACTCCCGTAACACTTGCCAGTTGCTTCTCCACTTTATCTAGTTTACACTTCTCTGAATACCTCTACCTAAACACCGTTTCTGACATTAAGTCACCTCACTATTCTCCTCATCTTTCACTACTTCTTCCATGTTATTGTTTGTCTACCTCAAACTTTTTTTTTACTTTGTTTACCATTACTCATTTCTATGTTTCCTCTCTTCATTTTCTATATCCTTGTATTTTCACACCTTATTATACAAACATTCACCACACTTATCCTACTTTTGACATGAGTACTTCTAATATATACTTACTATTTTTGTTCATCATCCACAAACTATTTGCTTTTGATAGCAGATACATTGTGTGTGTGTGTGTGTGTGTGTGTGTGCACACACATGCACTGTATCTCACATACTGAATTCCTTGAACAGTGGTCTTTCGGTTGCCACTCTCCTGTAATGTTTTGGCACTGTTAGCTGCACTATAATAGTATATTAAAATAAAGCTTTAAAACCCATCTCAAACAAGCACCGCACAATGAGTTAGCATCATATTATAAACTGAATCTAACATTAATTACATGGTATCGCTAATTAAAAAACAATCGCATTTTGTTTTTTCAGAAACACATATAGTTCACAGTAATGGTCATCAGGGCCTTATGGATCATTATCTGGCAATGTTAATGGGACAAGTTTATTTTTTATTATTATTATGGGGAGCCCATCCACAAGAGTAGCTGCAAGAATGCAACACTAGTAGCCATTAGTGTTGCATCTTTGCTGCTCCTTTAATTTTCTCAGCTTGACATGGATCGCAAGAACACTACACTCATTTATTTGTATAGCATGTGTGTGAGAGAGAGAGATTACATTTACACTCACCTTTTTCTATTCTTGTAATCACCATTTCTCATTTTGTCTATAGATGACTTTTTATGCTTTTGATTCGAGAAGCACGCATAACGCTTTGCTTACACTTTTCACTCCTAAAGGATACATGTACTTTGTTGCATACACCTCACAGCAAAACACCTAAACAAAAATTTAGATTGTGTGTGTGAGAGAGAGAGAGAGAGGTGCCCTGCATTATAAGTTGATGAAAACAGAAATAATATGCATAAGCATATGAATACACATTACTTCTGTTTTCACCACCAACCTTATAATGTCCTTAAAATGGATGTAGTTTGATATCTAAAGTTATGCATTTTGGGATCAAAAAATTAAAAGTTGTGTACACCACACTAATGGAATTGATGAAATTAGAGATTTCAGAGTGTTAGTAAATAGAGGGTTCAAGTTCAGAGGGCATATTGCTAAGGTGGCCAAGGTAGCTAATTAGTTTTTTGCTTATTGAAGAACACATTAACAAGTAGAGATAAGGAAATTAACAATCCTGTTTATAAGAGGAATGATAACTTCCTTAATGGCCACATCTAGATTACACTGTACAGATCGGGTTACCTGGGTTTCTTTGCAATGAGGAAGTGATAGAGAGGATCTTAGGCAAATGATAAAAATGGTAACTAGTCTGTGGAGTGATCCCTATGAGAATAGACTAAAGGATTTGTAAAATTTTGCTGATAGGCAGAAAAGATAAGATGGAAACAGTTAAGTTACCAAAAAGATTTTCTAGGATTGATGCAAAGGAAATATTTCATCCCTCAGCTAGAAGGAGAAGAAGAAGTGGTCGTCCCTGGAAATGGAGTAAGATTTAGCAAGGGTGTGGGGACTTGATTTTCCACTTGGAGAGTGGAAAATCAAGTCCCATGGGTTGCCAAAGTCTGTTGGGAGTGTTTTATTAGTCACTGAGTTCAGGGAGTGGTATGGTAAGATATTGTGTGATAGTTGGATCTTCTGTGATGAGTCTGCAGACTCCATGGAGGCAGTGCTTTTTTTCTGGAAAAAAGGTGCCAGTACTCACCATGAAGATGTTATTACAGCAACTTCCACACTTTAACATATCCTCCGATATTCCCTTGCCACCTCTAGATTGCTTCTTGCTTTTGGTATCAACTGCAGAATGACGACCTCGGAGCAGCCATGAGTCCACATATTTGCTAGGGTTGAACTGAGTGAGAGGAGGTGTTACTATCCTGATGAACATCAGTGCAGAAGTTGTCCATACAAGCAGAGATGACCTAGATGAAGTTATTATAAGAGAAACCCCTTTCAATTCACTGGAAGATATTGCAATTGTGCCCAAAGTATGCTTTAGAGGAAGTAGTATGTCTGGGACTTTATTTTTCTTGAAGATATTCACGGAAACCATGAACTGCGTCTCTTTCATTTAAGCGAAATTTGCATGCTAACTTTTTAATTTCAGCTTCACCAAATGTCAGATGCATCCCAGGATTTTCTGGCCCATACTTGGAATCTAAATCTTAGCACATTCAGGCAAATCAGCATCATCTCCTTCAAGCAGATGCTTTCCAACAGCTTCTTTCAGACTTTTATAGAAAGTAGATGAACTTATTGCAGGACTGTGTCTTTCATTTTTGTGGAGCTCAATCCCTTTGTACTTCATATTCTTTTGACTTTGAAGAGAAATACTGTAGTACGGACCAGGATTTTCAATTCTTTCTTCAAAAAGTTGAATTGTATTCTTTATCTTTCTGTTTGCTCTGTACAAGTCAGTATTTCTCTCTTGTAAATCTAGACTTAGTTCACTAAGTTCTTGGACAGCATCACACATAAGGCCCAAATCAAGAACAAACTTGCATGACGTTATTTTTCTTAAAAGACCCTCATGAAGAAAGCGATCTATTTTGCTTCTTCTGCTGTCTTCTTTTGTCTCCAGAAAGTGATGGATGAGGGCTTCAAAGTCTTGCCACACTGCAGAAACTGTGAAAGCTAGATGCAACCCAGTGTGTGCTTAAAATTCTACCAATTTTAAGAAGTTGAAGTTCTAGACTCTGCACATTCCTGTTGTTCCCTAGCATTCTTAGGTGAAGCATGATAAGTCGCATAAAGTTTGTCCATGAAACTCTTAAAGCGATTCACTCTTGCCACATTGTTTACTGTGTCACTAACAGACAATTCAAGGCAATGGCTAGCACAATGCCAGAAAATAACACTAGGAAACTTCTCTTGCATTAGCCTCCTTACACCATTACGCACACCAAACAGCACAGCTGCACCATCACAAGTTACAGGCAATAAGTACTCCTTGAAGTAATCTTCAGACAATCCTAAGCACTCCAGATGACTAATTAAACAGTTTAGAATTCCTCTATCTGATAATTCGATCAAATCTAGGAAAGGTCTCACAGGAGCCGAAAGTTCAGGAAGAATTACATGAACAATAACTATCAATTTTGTTGTGTTACTCACAGTTGTCGATTCATCAATAAGTAACGATATTTTGTCCTTGGAGTCCACTGTTTGTCTATTAATGTTTTTCTCATTTCATTTGCGATATGGTCACAATGTTAATGCAAGCATTTTGAATGAAGAATATATCCCATGTCTAGGCCATTAGGTTCCTGTAAATTTATTTCCTCTTCAAGGTTTTTAAATGATTGATTTCTCCTTGCAACTTTGTAAGTGGTTCAAAACACTTTTCCTGTTATGTCTTTATTATGAGACAAAGTATTTAGGAAAACTTTCTCTAATGTTTCGTTTTTTGCTTCAGATTTTATTTTTTGGCACACTTTGTGCACTGCACTATCCTTATGATCATAAATCTTTTTTCTTAATGGCATTAACTATTGTTTGCAAGATTCTTCAAAATGACTGATTTTACCATTTTCTCACTCTGCTGAAATTTTCGTTCCCATGCATTTATCGACGGTAAGACTTCCGACATCATGACACACTTTACAGCCAACATTTTATTCTTGACATACATCCACTCGTTTCTCTCGCAGAAGTAATTTTTCTGTAAAAGTGTCCAACATTCAGGCCAATCATTATTAGAATCTGCTTCCTTTTGACCACATGGATCTTCGGTCTTGGTTTCGTGATCCTCGTCACGAAGTGTATTTTCGGTGCTAGTTTTCTGTTTTACAGGATCACAAGTAGATTCAACAATTTTTGCTTCTTCAGCCTTCCTTTTTTTACTCATTGGCATAAAGTAACTACTTATTTTACTCATTTTGAACAATGATTGCACTGATTTAACTTAGATTAATTCAAAACTCGCATGAATATCTGCCTATTGCAGAGTGAATGTAGAACTGATAAATTGATATTGGAAGCAATCGGAAGTGAACACAACTTCCTGTTTCCGGTTGCATACCAACTTATGAAACAGGAAAGCAGGGTACCAACTTATGAGTAATCAAAACTGAAAATTTGATTCATGAACACAGTACCATCTATCGGAATATTTATAATACATTTTGCTGTCAATAAATTGCAAATTTTTAAACACAAGAAAAAAAGTGCCAGTACTATGTACCGCCAGAAAAAAAGCACTGCATGGAGGTATTCAATAACAACAATGCAGAGAAGTAATCTTCTACTTTATTTCATTTTATGTTATTTGAAAATTGTTCCCTAAAAAATAAGTCATTCTATTGTAAGGATGTGTTAGTCATGTTATTATACAGTGCCCTTATACTTATATCCTGATATATTTAGTTAATCTTATATGCATTGCCTACTCTTTCTTGTAATAGTGTATATGTGTGTGTGTGTGTGTGTGTGTGTGTGTGTGTGTGTATATATATATATATATATATATATATATGGTAATATTAATAATACTTTCAGCTTAAAACTTCAAATTGTACATATGAAGAATACTCTGGTTCTCAAAAGAAACAAAGGAGAGGACATCACATTTCAGAACAGGGTGGATTAGTTCAGAAAAAAATCAAACCATTGGCCAACCACTCTGTATGTAAAGAAGCTCTGAAAGGTGAGATGCATTGATCACAAAGGACTAAATTAACACTTCAGACCTTTTTAGTTGTGTGAACTGCTAATTATTACTGCCATTATCGAAATACTTAAAAATGCTATTGTTGGCATTAATTATTATTATTACGGGCAACTCCATGGAGTTGATAGACTCATCGAGGGAGTCCCTAACATCATGTCAAGAACAACTATTTGACATTCACACAGTATCTATCATACCTCGCCTTGAACTCATTCACAGTCATGGCACCCACAGTAGACTCTGGCAGCTTATTCCACTCATTCACCACTCTCCAAGTAAAAAAACCTAGCTGTAACACCTTTGCTAACCACACTCTTGCCCAGCTTCCATGTATGGCCCCTAGTCCTCCCACCACAGTCCTATTCTCAAAAATATCTTCTGAATTAATCTTATAGAAACCCTTCAGTAATTCGAATGTCTCAATCATATCACCCCTTTTCTACCTATCAACCAATTTCTGCAACCCACAAATCTTCAACCTGTTCTCATAAGGTTCATTTCATAGACCTATCATCTTGGTCACTCGTCTCTGGATCCTCTCCACCTCCTCCCCATCAAGAAGAAACCCTGGCGCCCCAAATTTGGGCACAGTAGTCTAGATGGGGTCTTATCAAGGCTCGATATAGAGGAACAATAACTTGTTTGAATCTGCTTGTTAAAGTATTTTTCAGCAACCAAGTGATTTGATGAGCTGATTTAGCCACTTTTGCAATGTGCCCCCTATGCTTCAACACCCTATCCACCAACACTGCCAAATCCCTGACCTCGTCAATCTCCTGGATTACGGTTCCACCAATGTGATATACTGCGGCTAATCTTTTCATCCCAAAATGCATAACCTTACACTTTGCCACATTAAATTGACATCCATTCTCCTTAGCCCAATCCTCCAAACTATCCAAATCATCCTGCAAAATTTTTACATCCTGTGCACTGACTATTGCTCTAACCAACTTTGCATCATCAGCAAACAAATGAACACTTCCTCTCAGATCCTTTCCTATATTGTTAATGAACAAATTGAACAGTAGTGGTCCAAGAACAGAACCCTGCGGCACTCCGCTAGTCACAGGCCGTCTTTTAGACTCTACTCCTGAATAAACCACTCTCTGATATCTCTCCATCAACCACCCTCCTATCCATCCCCATGTGCTGCAATTTATTGATTAGAATTCCATGTGGTATCTTGTCAAAGGCCTTTGCAAGGTCCAGTAGAATCACTATAAACTCATTACTCTTATCCAATTCAACCGTCACTGTATTATAAAACGTGAGCATGTTACTGAGGCATGATCTACCCTTCACAACATGCTGTCCCCCATACAGTATCCCATTTTCATCTATCCAATCCTATATTTCCCTCTTGACTATTTTCTCCAAGACCTTGACAAAGATTCCTGATGTGCTGATCGGTCGGTAATTTACAACAGCAGTCTTGGAACCTTCTTTATGCAGTGGAACTGTTTTCCCCCCTCTTTCCACCCCTTCGGGACTAATTCAGACCCGTAACTCATTAAACAAAATGGTTAAGGGCACTGACAATTCTTTAGCCGCTTCATGAGCTGGTATACCATCCAATCCCACAGATGTATTGACATTGAGGTTTTGTAATAGACTATTCACCTCCACTTCATTCACCACAATTCCAGTATAAGCTATTGGTTCATTCATTCCTTCAGTCTCACCATCTGGATGATATACTCTTGCAAAGTGCTCGCTCAGTAATTCCACTATATCAACTGATTCGGTTACCTCCCTACCATATGCATTCTTTAAAACCATTCTGCCATATACATTTTTTCTTTTACTTGCAACATATCGAAAAAACTGTTTGGGATTTTCTTTAGCCTGCATGGCTAATGTTCTTTCATAATCCGCTTTTGCTTTTCTTACCACACTCGTTACCCTTCTGGCCTGCACTTTATACCGTTCATGTGCCTGCCGGTCACCTTTCTCCTTAAATTTCCTCCACAGTTGTTTCTTTTTTTGCAGCTCAAGCTTAATGGTGTTATTCATCCATTTAACCCCTACTTGATTTATTATTCGGACTCTTTTTCATCCATTTAACCCCTACTTGATTTATTATTCGGAAGTATACAGTCAGCCATTGCCTCCTGCAAACACTTCTTAATTGCCTCCCATGCACTAACAACATCCATACCTTGCAGTTTTACATTCCATGGCACTGAACCAATCAAACTCCTAAGCTTGTCATACCTACCAGCCCGATAATTCCACATGTACCCTGTCTTAATTGTAAATTCCACATCTTTAGCCACCTCCCAAGTCAAGATCCTATGATCACTCTAACCAATTGGTGGCAAGGTGGTCATATTCGTTACAGCCAGATCCTCAGATGCAATTACTAGGTCAAGCACTCTCTGACCTCTAGTATTTTCCATTACATGCTGTCGCAGATAGTTATCCCTTAATAACCACATAAAATCCAATTCCATCCTCCCATGTGTCCTCTCCTCCGTCCAATCAATGTTGCTATAGTTGAAATCTCCCATAATAATTACCCTCCTTCCATCATTTCTTCTATTTGCTTATGCATACTATCTCCATCATCTATTCCATCACCTGGTCTATAGCAGCACCCAACTGTATATTTTGTTCTGCTGGTCTCAATCTCACACCAAATAGCTTCAAATGTGCTCTTTTCTCTATCCTGTAGTTCCACTCTATTCTCCTTGGTTGCAGCTCATCAGCTATCATCAATAGAACTCCTCCCCCCATTTCATTCTCCCTGTCACTCCTGAACACACCATACACCTCACATTCAATCCCACTAGCTATATCATCTTCTGTCAGCCATGTTTCACTAATACCAATAACACGTGGCCTGGAAGTGCCAACCAAGGCCAGAAATCCTTCCTTCTTGTTCCTAATACTTCTGGCATTAGTATACATGAATTGCAGAAGCCCATTTCTCCCATCCCTATTTTGATGCCTTATACTAACTATCCCATTCTGATTTGTTCTTCGTACTCGCTCGGGCATATTACACACATTCATACACTCAACTGTCTCCCTAAACACTGCATATCTACTCTCCCCCCTTAATGACTCTAGTTTCCCTGATTCTGCACTTCCACTTCATTCAACAACACCTTTTCAAGTCTCCGTACACCAAATCCATTCAAATGTAAACCATCCATCTTATATAAATCCTTTCGCCCATCGAACTCACTCCACACATCCACAAATTCCATACCACAGCTCCTGCATAATCCACGCATAAAGTCATTAGCAGTTTCGGTCCTCCTTCTATAGTCTTCACTGTCATACCGTGGCAACAGACTCACCATCCTAAATCTGTCACTCTTCTCTTTTGCTACCTCAAGTAATTCCTTCAAATCCTCTCTCATAGCCATTTTGTCTCCTTTCAAATCATTCGTTCCTGCTACTACTATCAATTCTTTCACCCTCTTTTTTTTGCATTTTAATTGACTCGCTTACATCCTTAACATTCGCACCAGGTTGGTACAATTTTGTCAAACTCTCATCTATCACACCTCTTACTAAAGAATCTCCGTACAAAACTCGCTCTTTCATTTTGTTTACACTTACTATCATACTCTTATTTTTCTTATCATACTTTTGCCGTTTATTTGTTGGTACACTTGGTAAACATTTTTGCCAATGCTCCAGCTGCCGATTTACCCTGTGTATCGCTCCGCATAACCGTGCAATCTTACTCATTGCATCTGTCTCATCATGTTTATTTTCTGTTAATTCATTCATGCTGTATTTTTCCCTTCATTCTCACTTTCAACACCACTCTCACAGCTATCTGGTACTACCTCGCAAATATCACCATTCATACCTCGCATATCACTATTTTCTACATTTCCACTTTCAACATCGATATCACTCTCACGACCTGAAACACACTTTAAATCCTCACATTCCTTACACTTTCTGCACACATTCACTCCACACTATCATTATCTAACCAGACTCCAACCACTCTCCTCAAAGCATACATTTCACAAACGGTACACTGAATAAAATCCTTTATATTAAAATTTTTGGACAGAGATGGTGATCTGGACGCCATTGTGCATGTGCACGCTAATAATCATATCTATCAAATTACTAATTGAAATAACTCAGAAAACACACAAAAATCACACAGACACGCTAAGATACGAAAAGTAAATAATACTACGTAAGATTCAAGCAAATTTACCAATTATTACTTAAAATAATACTTATCTGTTCAGAAGCTTTCTACAAACACTACACACCATGTTAGCAACATTCCACTTGTTCATAAATTCTCATATTTTACATTCATTTGATTTATATTACTTTTTAACTTAGATGTATTAAATTGTTCAAATGATAAGTTTTAAATTAACTGACACTATATTTGTTAGATGTTTATTAAAGTGATAACTTTTTAAAATAAATATTGCTTGGGTTCTTCTTAGTTCAAGTGCAAATTATTGACTGCAGAATATACATTTTATTTTTTGAGTTTTTTTATATACCTTCCACAGTTCTGATTTTCATTGTTACCTTCTCCTATCTCCTTCATCTCCCAAAATCCAAGTAATCCAGTCTATGCACAGTAGTCCATATAGAATCAAATCAACTCATATCCCTGTTTGGATTGTTCTCAACATGACAGCTTTTCTTTGGAATCTCCTCAAACTGTAAGATGCTTGCCGATATTGGACTACATCAATGCACTCCAAGTATTCCTGAAGGCATACTATAACTGAGTCATAATTAGAGTTTTCGGGGGTGGGGAACATTCAAACCATCCACTCTATCATTAACATACAAATTAAAAGTAGTCGCCCAAGGATAAAGCCATGTCTTTCCCACAGTCATCTTTTCATTCTTTTCAGTATTCTCTTTTATATAGTACTATTTTGATACTTCTTGGGAAGCCATCCTGTCTTCTATCTCTATCAACTGCAACTTAGTGTAACCTGCCACATGATATTCTGTCAAGTTCCTTTAAAGCAATTAACCTGATTTCAGAGGTAAACTGTAGACTTACATATACAAATATTATTGGAAGAAAAATGAAGGAGTTTGGAAACAGTAATCAAACCTTGGAGATGCAGTGGCAGACTGAGGAAAACATTGATTGATTCAGTCAGAGAGGCATGTTGGAGTAACTGTTTGCAAGGATAGAAAAATCAGAACTCCATAGTGGATACAAGAAGTGAATCAGCAATCCTGGAAAAGAAAAAGAAGAAAGTATATCAAAAGTTTCTAGAAGTCAACAGATGTCCTAAGAGAATACAGAAAAAAAATGTAAAAAAACAAAGCAATGCGTGAAACAAAAGTTTTGGGAACACTTTGGTAAGAATATAGAAGATAAATATGAGGAAAGTTGCAAATGTTCTGGAAAGCTATTGAAAAAGTTTAGAAATAGTGGAAAGAGTACAGTAAAAGGAATCTGAGCTGATCAAATTGATATTGTTGGATCCTACTTCTTCTCAATCTATACTTTGGATCCGATATTTAGTTATTATGATGTTCTTAACTAGTTGACAGGTTGCAAGTTGATTTCTAATTCAAATATAGAGAAAATTTATAATTATAGACTGCGCCACTCCATATCTGAATTAGTTCAAGAATTGAAGATAAATCAACCCTCAACTATTTCTTCTTAATATATATACTGGCCGAGTATATTTAACTAACTTAATTCACCCACTTTGGTTCGAATATTTTATGAATGGTGCAGTAAAAGAGATTCAGGCAAAATACAACTTTTGATTAACAAAAACAAACATTTAATTTTATAATCACAAATTATACACTTAAGATCAAAATACTAAATAAGTTATTATAAACACTTCAGCCTTTCTGATAATACTGTCATACAAACTCAGACAATGGTAAATCTGTTATCTCTAATATGGTCTTCTCACAGTTCTTTAAGTTCCAAATACGACAAAAATTGCAGTAACACCTCTTCACAAACAAACACTTTTAAATTTACACTTCAGCTAATTTCCACAATAGTTACTGTTAGTATAGGGAAATTCTAGGATGGAACTCACACACTTCTCTGTATAGAATTATTAAAGGTTGGAATAATCTTACTGATAATCCTTTTTCTTCATCTACTTATACGTAAACACTTTTTATAACTGTAAACACTTAAACAGTATACGGCACTCATTAAGCAATAACTGATTTAATCATCAGTCACCATACACATAAACGAACGTTCTTGCATGAAGTACTACTGATCATGCATGAATTAAGCAATACACAATAATTCCTCATCTTGAGGTTTTATATGCACAGTTGTTCATTCCTCCGGCATTCAAATAATTCTTTATGCACTATAATTAAAACACAGCTAACGGTAAACTTCAACTTTACAGCCTCTAGTATTCTCTAGTTACTCGATGCTTTATTTCAAGATTCTGTGTGTCCTTGACAGGTCGGCCCTGAAATTAAATCTCAACTCAAGTATTGCTAGTCTATTTAGTAGTCACTCAGCTGTCTTCCGTAGCTATAATTGTGATTCTACAACTTATTAGCTAACCGCCTCTCGACTAGTAGACTTTATTTAGCTGCTTGAGTGACTTGCCGACTCGCTATTATCGCACTGTGATTCCCGAATGCTCCGATTCCAACCTAATGCCAATCCTCTCCTTTCTCTCTCTAATCTATCTCTCCCTATATTTTCAGCGTTCTTCCCTTTTTATATCCATCCTTCCCGCCTAAATTATTCTCGTGATTTCTTTATAAAACTCTTTTCAGTAAACCTTCTCCTCACGTGGTGGTCCAAAACTCGCGCTCACTTACTTACATGCGTCTCCATGACAACAAAACAAAACATAATAAAATTGAGCTATTGCATAACGCTAAACTTCTACAAATAGGAATAAATAGAGAATATTTACATTTCAATTAATGCGCAGTTAAATTATCAAATACAAGTTCTTATAATATTAACATAGTAATAATTAAAATAGCTTAATAATATTTAATACAGTCTTTTCATTATTAATACATATATCTTTGATTAAATAATTAGATATTAGACAAAATTAAAGTAGTTATATGAATATTAAATTGTAAAATAAGTTGTTTACATTAAATATTATTTACAAGTCTAGCCTTTGTGATGGAAGATCATGTTGGATTCTGAAACAAATAATAATTACTCTAATCTCTACATAATCAGAATCAGATATGAAAACTGAAGATAAAGATATCCTAGATGTTTGAAGCAATTATTTTAAAAGTTGGTTAAATGAAACAAGACGTGACAAAATGTTTCTAAGGAGAATTCAATCAGGAATACATATTAATATAATACTTAAGGCAGAAAAAAAGAAAAATATCAAAAACCCGAAATGCAGCAGCTGGAGTAGATATTTCACTAGAAATACTCAAGTATGACACCATAAAAATTTTATGGTGGCTACATTCCATAATTCTGAGGGGATGGTCAGAAGGTCAAATTCCAAATGATCAGAGTAGAGCTCTCAGTAGTACCTATCTATAAATCTATAAATAAAACTCAATGTGAAAATTACATAGAAATTTCCTTACAAACATACTTGAGAAGAGTTGAAGCAGAACTTGAAAGAAAAAAAAACATTCTGGGTTCAGGCCAATTAGGTTGTCAGGATCAGATTTTCACTTTAAAACTGCTAGCTGAGAAATTAAATCATGGGAATATAATGTTCCAAGAGAAAAAGCCATTCAAAACACTGCAGTTATGTGGTATAAATGGAGCATTATACCCGACAATACACAATCTATATACAAGTTGTAAGTTAACAATTAGAACTGAAGAAAGCACAGGAAGATGGTGTGGTGTCAACTTAGGTATTCAACTCAAGAGCTGAGTTGAATATCTACAGTTTTCATATCAAATCCAATGCCACTTTACTTCATAAATGTGATCTGCATAGATGATGCATAACAGTGGAGATAGTGTGATTAGGCTTGATATGAAAACTGTAGATATTCAACTCGGCTCTTTATCTTTATGCAGGTAAATCATGTTGGAGGTTTAATAGAGTATTAACAGCACTAAGAAATGATTAAAAATTATTTTAATTCTTTCAGTATTTCATCTCAGTCACTGAGATATCTTCAAGGAGTACAAACCAACATTAACTTGTAATGCATGCGTGCACACACATGTGCATTCATGCACACACACACACACAAAGGCAACACAATACTAAGTGAAACATGTGGATATAACACTAAATTCTTATCTTTTGGTGGGCTGCCCTTGCCCTCTATGGGTGTTTGTTGGAGGCTAGGTTGTAAATTGGGAGATCTCTGTGGATTAATGTTTTCCAAGTTTTTTTTGCATCCATATTTATTTAAAGTTGGTTGATTTCTGAGAGCAGTTGCAGATTCTAAAAAAAGTCTTTCTGGGATGGAGCATGGTGGTTTTTTCCCAGCAGATCCTATGTACAGTATCCAATGCATTGTCAAGATGATTAGGTTGACCATAGTCTTGAATGCAGATGCATTGTTTGTGTTCATCTATGAGCTGGTGGCTGATCTACTTGTCTGTCCAAAAGTGTGTCAACTTGAAGGAACAGGACACTTTATATAATTCAGGAATTGGGAGAGGAGGAAGCTGATCTTTGTTGGAATGGATAAGGGTAGCAAGTTTTAGGTTGGGCTTAAATGCTGTGCAGAGGTTATATTTTTTTAAGGAACTATTTTAACAGATGTACCCTACACCCTAATCTAGAGGATGGTGTAATCTTTCTGAAGAGATGGACATGGATTGGGATGGAGGAAGGGATTGATTATTTATTTAATTCTGTAGGAACTGCAAGAAACTTTCCAAAATCTGGTACACATTAATCCTCAGAGATCCCAGTTTACAATTATTTTACATTCCCTGTATTCCCATTATTTTGTATTCCCTGAAGATGGCTCAGTGACTAAGATAAATATTGGAAGAATTAAAATAGATTTTAATCCTTTCTTAATGCTGTTAATACCTCGTTAAACCTTAACATGCAGATAAATGAAGCTCGCAAGATTCCTTAACTCAGCGCTTCCCAAACTGTGGGCCGTGGCCCCCATGGAGGCCATTAGTTTTGTTGAGGGGGGCCATGAAATAATGAAAACAAATTTAAAATGTTTTAAGACTAAGTGTGCCATGTCAAATGCATATGTAAGATGCTAAAAATGTAATAATTGCATTTGATTTTTTTCAATATTCACTATGTATGTTTTATATTGAATATAAATGCAATAAATATTATAACAATATATGTCTGTATTACGATTTTTTTCTGATGGGGGCCATGAAATATTTTAATTTTTCCAAGGGGGCCTTTACATCCATAAGTTTGGGAAGCACACTGCCTTAACTAAACTGAATAACTGAAGCAGGAAATATGGCATGAAAATCAGCAATAAAATGGCCAAAACTATGAAAATAGTCAGGAATATAGAAAACTTCAACTGCATTCTGAATTGATAAATAACTTATATAACATGTAAAACATTTCAACTATTTCACTAGAATTTTTAGTGAAGATATCAGATTAAATATGAAAATAGACAATAGAATTGGCAAAGCTGCATGGTGAGGAGTCAACTGAATAATATGGAATAAGAGAGAAATTAATCAAAACATTAAACTAGCAGTATACAAGACAGTGTTCAAGATAGTTTTAACTTATGGAAGAGCTGGGGTAGAAGTAAAACAATCATAGGATGGATACCATAAATATGAAAGTTTGGAGAAAAATTAAAGGAATGGACAGATGGATGACTGACATTATTAAAAGTAAGGATATTAGGAAGGAACTTGACATTGTCGGCATTCAGGAATGTGTGAGCAGAGATATTATTAGTTGGTATGTCACTAAAACAGAATGGCAGAAGAAAGATTAGCAAAGCAGATGTTTAATGCCAAGATGGCATTAAATGAAAAAGACTCAGATGAAGTCCAAGATATAGGTGGATTGATTTAGAAGTGAACTTAGAAGAACAAAATATAAGAACTAACAATATTGAAGTCCTCCTGGAAGATAATATACTAATGTAATGAAAAATTGTTGGTAGGAAGTTAGTAATAATGTAAACTTTTCACGTAGTGCCATCATAGTATCTTGTTCACCCCTTGAGGATACACATGAAGAGTTTGATGATGATCCATTATCCTTATGAGTTGCCATGACATTTGACTCACTGTAGCAAACTCATAGAGACCTCAGCAGTAATTTGTTTATAGCATATAGTTTGCTATAGTGAATTTCCTTTATAACACCATTTGAGTCTCTAAAATCTTATATGCCTTTAAGTGATTGCTCCTTTACTTCATTTCCTGTTATTTCTCCTGAATTCTCAAGTATTTAAAATCCATCACTTGTTCTATTATTTTTTTATTATGGGTTGTCTGCTAATCACAATTTTTTTTTTTTCATATAATATTTATGGCAAATCTGTTGAAAATAAAATACTTTGCATTGCAAATTATCTTCGGTCTGCTGCCATTGCTATGTTAACTGCATTGCAGATTAGATTTACTATATTATTATTAATTTTTATTCCATTTAACTTTTTTAGTTTTGTTATTTCATCTATTATAATGGATGAAAAAATAAAATTAAATTTAAAATGTTCATTTTTGTAACTATTTTTGAACCTACTGCTGAAATATTGTAATGAAACAATTATAAGCATTCATTGTAAAGCCTAACTACATTTAAGCTGTTACTTTGGCTCGTAAATAAGGTGACATAACTGCTCTACACTCTCAGAAGGCATAACATGTAATGAAAACAAAATGCAGGTTTAGGAAATCACAAGTGAATTATGTAAGAGAAATATACTTTGTTTACATGAAAAAGACTATTCTTATATGATTTTGAGATGACAGTAAATACTCAATTTTGATGATGATGATGATGGATATACAAGGATATATTTTATATATATTTAATATATTAGAATCTTAAAGCAACAAATGTCAATAAATGTTACCTTGTTCTTATTGACTGACAGAAAATTACTATTCCAATGTCATATATTTTTTTTTAAAAAGTAAAATCTTGGAATATTTTATTGCTATGTACACAAGTGTTATGTTATGTGTTAGAATTACTCTTTGGAAAGTCATTATCATCAAATGAGATGTGGAATATGAAAATAAGATCAGTGGAGTATTTGATGAAATTGATCCAAGAATTCAGAGTATTATTTTACAATGTAAAAACCGTGTGAAGAAACTTTTTGCAGCTATATGTAATCCAGAGTATTTTGATAATAAGGTGATAAACCTTTTTACTGCTTCGTCATCATCAAATTCTTGACATGTACCCTCAAGGGATGGACAAGATAAATATGATAGTACTACATGAAAAGAAAGTTACATAATTACTAACTTCTGATCAGCAATTCCTCAAATTATTCTGTTATCTGTGAAGACTCAAATGTTATCAGATCTTACTTCTGTCATCTAATGCACATTTTACTGTATCAATCTACCTACATCTTGGTCTTTTTCTTGCCAACCTGCAGAGAATAGTTGTTTTGCTAATCTTTCCTCTTTCATTCTGATTAAGTGACTATACCACCTGAGATTAGCTCTACTAACATGTTCCTGAATGCTAACAATGTTAGCATTCAGTAACGTGTTAGTAGAATTTTAATACTAATTTTGTACTGTGATACTACCATTGATGCCATCTACTAATCCGCTAATCCTTCTCAGAACTCTCATATCGGTGATCACGTGTTTTCTATTCCACCTCTCAGATCCATAAATTAAAAGTCATCCCTATTATGTCGATCTGGTACTTATCCAGTTCCTCAGCTAGCTCCATTTCTTTGCCATTCAGGCTTCTTATGTTGATAGTATCGATCTTGAACTCTGGTAATGTTGAGTTGGGGTAGGTTTTAGGATTTGTTCCATTAGCTGACTTTTTACTGTTTGCCCTGGTTCCCTAGCAAAAACAATGGTGGCCTTGTTTAACCGGGCAACGCTCCAGCCATCATGAAATTCTGTCATGTTGTACCATCATTTTTTATTTTGGTTTAAGCCAATAAGAATACAATTTGGTCGGCTAAATCCCAAATTGCCAGCCCATCCTCGTTCGTTCAGTATCCAGGTTGATACATAACAGGGTGCACCACAAGAAGGTGAGGATTGGACATTAGGTCAGAAGCCTTGATCGGTTCTCCGTTTTGTGCATGAAATATATTCACATCTGAGCTACTGGTATATAGAGTCTAATGACTTCATATCACTTGCCTTAGTATGCATTCCATAATGTAAAGCATACCCATTTTTGAACATATATAACGCTATGCATAATTGGAAGGGCCACTATCCAGACTGGTTTCTACCTTTATTGAGGTCTCATCAGTGGGAGCCAGACCTGAGAATATCTTTATATAAAAGCGAACACTTTTTATTTATTTTATTTCAGCTATTATTTAAACTATTTTTTATTTCAGCAAGTTCAAACACTTTATTTTAATTTCAGTAAAATTTAGCAAAACCAAGTTTATGACAATTATACTTTTTAATATGAATTGAAATAAAAAAATATTTTTTAATAAAATTTAATTCCTTGGTATAGTTTAAAGTTTTTCTCCTTTTTTTCTCCCTTTTTCAGCTTTAAAGTCTATGCTGTATGCAACAGGTTGTTTAATAAAGCCAGAACTTCATAATGTAAGTATTTTCTTTATATTAGAATAATATAACCTAAATTTAGTGGCATACAGGAAATGTTGACAATGCTGTGGTAAAGCAACATTATTAAAAAAAAAAAAAAATTGTACCAAAAACATTTAAAAAAAAGCAAAACATTCTATTTATACATCGGATCAATCCTTCATTTCTAAGATGTAAATCCTCCATAAATTTGGAAGAGGCAGATGTGGTTTATCATTTTTAGCTATTTTTAACTTAACCTCATATTCTCAGTTTGAAAAAGGTGTACAGAAAATATCAGTACTGTTTCTCATTGTTTAGAAGGATAAAAATATATTTTTTTAAAAAAATGCTGTTAT
This sequence comes from Typopeltis vanoorti, assembly GCF_054136105.1. Lineage (NCBI taxonomy): Eukaryota > Metazoa > Arthropoda > Arachnida > Uropygi > Thelyphonidae > Typopeltis > Typopeltis vanoorti. The sequence goes on from NC_143572.1 coordinate 59,900,654, forward strand.
TTAACAGCTAACCACAAGGAATAACTAACTGCACTTCATTTGTTGGCATCAGATAATTTGCTGAGCCGAATTAAGTTGCCTCTGCTGTTGAGAGCCTATATGCCTTTAATTCCTGCACAAATTTCAGTCAATGGACATATATGCTGCTTAGTCTCTACTTGCCTTTAGCCATTAAAAATTTTATGTCGACATGTGCTTCACTGGCTATGCTTGCCTCATCTAATTTACAGTTATACTGTGAATGTGTGATTTTCCTAACAGTTCACGACTGGTTATTTCAATAAGTAACTGATATAAATAATAAATTCATTATTTTCAAATAGCTGCTTAAATATCCTAAGTACACATATTGAATATCTAGAATAATAGTGGGAAGATAGGTATGAAAAATCAAAAACCAAGGCAATCACTTAAACATTTAATCTGTGATATACACACACATCCATTTTCTTTGAATACCAGGGATTTCCACCTAGTCAACACAGATTTATTATAATATAGTGTTGTATTTTCCAATTTTCATAAGCCAGTATGAAAATACATTTGAAAAGATTAATTATTTTCTTCCAGAGACTGCTATTGATGCTTAAAATTTTGTACATATTCAAAGCTTGCTGATTAAAAAGAAATGGAAAATTTAATAACTAAATGAAGAAATTACAACATACTTTTAATAATAATATTCTACAAAACAATGGAAATGCCATTTATGCATGCATCAGTGTAGACAAAATAATGGAAATGTCCATTTACATGCATATTTCTTTATTAATATAGTGTCGGACCTTTTGCCTTCAGTAAAGCCTGAATTCTTCTTGGAATGGACTCAAATAAGTTTTGAATAGTTTCTGGTGAAATTTTGTACCATTCTTCTTGAAGAACATCTTCAAGTTATTTCACACTGGAGGTAGAAATCTGTTTCTTATTCTAATCTCTAAAACTGACCAGAGTGGCTCACGATTGTACAGTCCAAGCCATGTGAACGGGGGCATTGTCTTGGAATACTGCATTGTTGTTTGGAAATAATGTCTGGATCATGGGATGTACTCGATTACCCAAAACACTTGCAGTAATTCTGCTATGAAGAGTAATAATGAGACCAACAGAATACCACAATATTGCTGCCAAAACCATCCTTTTCCATGCTTTACTAGGAAACCATGCATTCTGAGTTGTAGGCCTCCCATGGGTGCTCTCCAAATGTAAAGTCATCCTTATGTAGGAAACAGCTTGAGGGTCATCTGACCATATCATTTCTGGTTTTTCTAATTTCTAGGTTTGATAGTTGTGACACCATTTACACATCTGAGCATTCTTTTTAGTAATCAGAAGTTTAGCAATTACAGCTCTAAGGTGAATACTGCATTTATATGTAGCTCATGAGAGATAGTTTTTGTAGAAATAGGTTCCGAGATGAATATTCAGTTCTGCTGTTACCTGTGCTATCTGTGATATTTTGAAACAGTCCTTCACAACATCTAACAATCTCCTTCTGTCAATTATTTATTTTTGCGCACTGTTTCTCTTTGATAATGTTGTGTTGCCATGATCTGTGTATGCCAATGTAACCTTAGAAACTGTTGATATCAATACACCTAATAATGTGGCAGTTTTGTCACAGGTTTCAGCTAAACACACATCGACGATTTGTCCTCTTTCAAAGTTAGACAATTCTCCCATTTTCCGATTTTTTAACAGAAATTAGCACTCAGTACAGTCCACTTGCATGAGAATTAGACTGTAAACAAAAGAAAAACATTCAGTGTTGTCCCCACAAGTATTTTCAATGTAGCCACACAAACAAATTCTATTTGTTAAATATCTTAGTGTTTTCATTATTTTGTCCAACCCCTATATCTACATCAACATTCTGAGCCTTTGAGTTATAAATCATTTAAAGTAAATGGATAAATACAGAAACATAATTTTTGTGTATTAATTTTTCCTAATTATGCTTAGCCAACTGTATTTTTTTATTCTTAAATAACTTTTGTTCAAGATTATTTTTAAAAAACAAGTACATTATAAACTAATTGTATATGTTCAGATCCTTAATAATTCAGTCCCTCCTAAAACAAGTTTTGTTTATTCATAGTCCTAGTTAGAAATCATTTATTATTATTATTACATGACACCTCCAAGGTGTCTAAGGACTCAAGGGGAGGGCATTCTACCCTACAACTCCCATCTCCACCATGTAATCCACTAACTTCACTGAACTGCTAGTACCATCATCATCATCATCATCTGCACACACAATACCATCTACTGCCCATCACCCGAACACATTACTCATACATGGTACTAATGTGCTGTAGGTTGATTAACCAACCTCTTGTGTATGGACTCAACATAAAAATTACCATCATTAATATTTTTTTGTCTGTAAATTGTGTGTTCTCAAGGCCAGTTTGCCTTTACACAGGATTAAAAGCCCAAGTTTCTGGGAGGAATAACCCTGTACTTTCGGTACTTTCACCCCACCTCAGTGCTTTCCTAGGACTGCTTATTTCCAATCAAGAACACAGCTGTGAAACAAATTGTGACATACCTGCTAACTTGGTGTTACCTGTAACTAATGCAGTAAAAACTAATTCTATACCTATTTTCGGTGTTCAATTGACAAAAATCAGCAAGAATATTATTATTAAGAGAGACCTCCAGGGAGTCAGAGACTCATCGAGGGAGGCCACATACTACACACACCAGCTATCGTACTTATTCTTGAATTCATTCACACTGCTTGCACTCACAACATCCAAAGGCAATCCATTACAATCACTCACCACCCTATGAAAGAAAAATCTAGCCCTCACACCCTTCTTGGCGACCTTCATTTTCAGCTTCCAGGGATGTCCTCTCTTCCTTTCCTCACCTTCCATAAATTGAAAAATTCCATCAGTTGAAATCCTGTATGACCCTTTCAGAAGTTTGTAAGTCTCAATCATATCACCCCTCTTTCTCCTGTTTGCTGGTGTCTATAGTCTATAAATTCTCAATATGTTTTCATAATCAGTATTCCACAATCCTGATATCATTTTTAACACTCTCCTTTGTATTCTCTCCAATATATCAAAATCGCAACGGAGACTAGATCTGCACACAATAGTCCAAGTGAGGTCTTATCAAGGCCTTGTAAAGAGGCAAAATAATATCCTTATCTTTACATGTGAACGTTCGTTTCAGTATTGCAATTATCTTTTGAGTTGTATTTGCAATCTTTACCACATGACCCCTGAACTTCAACTTCCTATCTATTAACACTCCATGATCCCCAGCCTCGTCAGTTTCTTCTAGCCTAATCCCACCAATATAATATGACATTGGATATCTAATCATGCCGAAGTGAATCACTTTACATTTACTCATATTGAACTGACACCTATTTTCCCATGCCCACAATTCCAGCCTATTCAAATCATTCTGCAGGAATGCTGCATATCAGCAGCATTCCTGATTACCCTACCTTTCTTTGCATCATCAGCAAATAGTTGTATGTCGCTTGTTATCTCCTTAACAATATTTACTGGAGCAGATGGGTATAGATATAGGGTTGGTGAGATGGATAAGAGGGTGGTTGAAGGAGAGATATCAAAGAGTGGTTTATTCAGGAGTGGAGTCTAAAAGACGTCTTGTGACTAGTGGAGTGCCACAGGGCTCTGTTCTTGGACCACTGCTTTTAAATTTGTTCATCAATGATATTGGAAAGGATCCGAGAGGAAGTGTTCACTTGTTTGCTGAGGATGCAAAGTTGGGTAGAGCAATTGTGAGTGCACAGGATGTCAAAATTTTACAGGATGATTTGGGTAGTTTGGAGGACTGGGCTAGGAAAAATGGATGTCAATTTAATGTGGCAAAGTGTAAGGTTATGCACTTTGGGGTGAAAAGAATAGCAGCAGTATATCGCATTGGTGGAACCATACTCCAGGAGATTGATGAGGCCAGGGATTTGGGAGTGTTGGTGGATAGGGAGTTGAAGTTTAGGGAGCACATTGCAAAAGTAACTAAAACAGCTCACCAAATCACTTGGCTTCTGAAAAATACTTGAACATGCAGAGACGAACAAGTTGTTGTTCCTCTGTATCGAGCCTTGATAAGACCCCATCTGGACTTCTGTGCCCAGCTATGGGCACCAGGGTTTCTTTGTGATGGGGAGGAAGTGGAGAGGGTCCAGAGACGAGTGGCCAAGATGATAGCAGGTCTGTGGAATGAACCTTATGAGAATAGGTTGAAGATTTGTGGGTTGCAGAAATTGGACGATAGGCGAAGGAGGGGTGATATGATTGAGACATTCAAATTACTGAAGGGTTTTTATAAGATTGATCCAGAAGATATTTTTGAAAATATGACTGGTGGTGGGAGGACTAGGGGCCATGCATGGAAGCTGGGCAAGAGCGTGGTTGACAAGGGTGTTAGAGCTAGGTTCTTTACTTGGAGAGTGGTAAATGAGTGGAATAAGCTTACAGAGTCTGTTGTGGGTGCTACGACCGTGAATGAGTTCAAGGCAAGGTATGATAGATACTGTGTGAATGTTGAATAGTTGTTCTTGACATGATGTTAGGGCCTCCCTCGATGAGTCTGTCGACTCCTTGGAGTTTCCCGGAACAATAATAATAATAAATAATAACAATATCATTAATGTGCAGATTGAATAACAGTGGACCAAGCACTGATCCTTATAGTACACCACTTGTTATATTTTTTATTATTTTTTTTTATTAATCTTTGTACTGATTATGGGCAGTACTACCCTTACATCACGTCCAGACTTGATATAGGCCTAAGCCTTTACAAGTGTTTTACCCTGTGCCTGTTCTAGTTATCATTGTAGTCATTCTTGGGTGGCAATGCCATGCCACCAGTGTGCCCTGTTGGGCCCTCAAGGAAAGAACTTTTATATCCTTCTGGTAAGCCCAAGCTGTTTTAAGTCTTTATAACTATCTGCTCCATACGCCATCTAAAGAGATGGTAGCACTGGTAAACCTCGGAGTTGCCCCATGCTCCTCCCGTATTTGACTAACTAGATCTTGGTTTATCTTATAAGAGTTTACCTTATTATCATGGCTATAGGCTAGCGGGTTCCCTGTTCCCACCACCTGGGCATCAACTACCAAACATCACCATCTCTTTTAACCACTAAGTCAGGCTTACGCAAACCCGCAGAGGTCCTATAATGTGGTTCCACCACGGTCTCCCAACTTTTGTTCTTAAAGCAGTTGTTCAGAATGGAGACCATGGCGTCATGGCTCTGCATGCAGACCCCATGGTTGCAGAAACAACACTGGGCTATATGATACAATGTCTCACTGTAGTGGCAGCCAGCCCTAGAGTTTGAGTTGTCACTACCCCATCTAGCTGAGTGGGCTCGAGTGGGTAGGGCATTGATCCTTGCCCTGATAAGGTCAATATACTCGAACCCAGGGAGGAGTCTGGTGCCATCCCTTATGCAATCATGCTGGCGAGGCACCAGATATGACGTGTTTATCTTAAGTTCCCATGAAGATGGCAACGTGACGTTGCCTAAATATTGGAAATATGTATTAAAGTTTAATTTAATTTATATTCTAGTATACGTTGTGAATTCCTTAAGTTATTTAATAATCACCATCTACAGCAGAGATGCCCATCTCTTGTGTTCTGCAGGTGCTGACTCAATTAAGGTACCTTGATAATGGGACCAACCGTTAGCCCGCATAAAGTCTTCTTGTATTAATGGGCTATAGAAAGCCTCTCTGTAGATAGGGGAAGAAGATAGTTTTAATTTCGCGATTCTGGACAGCCGCAAGCACGGGATCACCCATCTAAGTGATGGAACCCCAAGCAAACTGTCCTTCACCCGCGCGTGCAAATAAGCAGTAGGGGTGTCAGGCAGCAGTCGGAGCCATGATCTCACAGCTGAACGGATAGCCCTGTCCATTCGGGACAGTACCGAGATATATGTCCTACCAAGCACCAACTTGTGGTAAAAGCAAGGTAGGAGATGGTGGGAAAGGAGAAACAGTCTTTGCTGGGGCTTGAGAGGAGCTTTCCTCAAAGAAGCGATCCCAGTTTCTAAGATAGAAGGGACAGAAGGCCTTCCTTTTGGGGTGAACATGATACCGAGGTATCTCCACTCTTCCATGATGGTCGAAGCATGCAACGGCCTCCTGTGCAGGGAAAACTATAGTCTTGACCAGAAGTAGAACAGACTATTAATATGACCAGAAGTAGAACAGACTATTAATGTAGAGAAGACCTGCTCTTTAAAGAGCAGGACTTCTCTACATTAATAGAAAGGCCTCGAATAGAGAAAAAGTCAACTGCCTGGTCAAGGAGTTCCTGTAAGCCTACCTTATTAGAGGCTATGAGAATAAGATCATCAGCAAAGGCCATAGCATTAAAGACCTAGAGAGTAGCCTATATGGCTAGGAAAAGAGTGAAGAAACTCATCTATGATGCACTTAAAGAAAGGGGGAGATAGAGGATCATCCTGGTGAACACCTCGCACTGCAGGAATAGAAGTCGTATGGGATCCTGTAGTTATAGTGATGGAGCTTCCCAAGTATAGCTCCATAACATAGGCAAGAAAGGGTATGGATATCTAGGTCTGGGGTCTGGATATCTAGCAATAGACAGTGCTCGAAAGAGAGCAGGAAGGGAGACGCTATCAAAGGCCTTTTGGAGGTATGCCATATATAGAGGCTTAAGGCGGTGGCACGAATCAGAGAGAAGAGAAGAAAGAAGATATATATTCTCAGCACAGCCATCTGAAGGGACAAAAGCTCTCTGTCTATAATCATGCTGTATATGTTGCTGAAGTCGTCTAAGTATCACAGTTAAGATGGTAATAGGTCTAAAGTCTGATGCACAGCTTGAAGTTTCTTTCTTCGGAATGAAGATAGTTCTTGAAGCACATAGGTATGGTGGTATTGCTTTACTGGAAAGGAGAATGTCCAATAAGTCTTGAAGAATCTTCAGCGGCACCTTCCCAAAGCCTAGACGCAGGAAAGCCATCAGGTCTGGAGGTGGAGAAATTGGATGGAAGAGCTGCTTTGATCTCCTGGATGGAGACAGGCTGGTATGTTTGAAGGGCAGGAATGGACATCAATATCGTAGGATGGTCATCATCATCATTAGGGAAGTGTGGCGATGGAGCAGAAAAGACTGTACTCCAGAATCTAACAAAATCATCATGTAAGTCTTGCTAGAGGTAGAGGGGAATCATCATCATCAAGGATGGTTTTGGCACATTGCCCTCTATTCTTTTTATAGAGGGCCTGCATAGCTGCATAGGTCCTCTTCCTCTGCTTCCTATTTGACAAAGTCATTGTAGAATGAGATGTAGGCTGATTTTGATGAGGCATCAAGTGTTCGGAGAATTCAGCATGGAGGTAGTCATTTAATTGATCTGTGATATCCATTCCCAGAAGGTGAGTCTGGATGAGAGATTTAAGAATTTGATGGTTATATTCTGGAAGAGGAAGATCATCTAGAGATGATGTCAGTCTGAGAATCAAAGCCTCTTCTTCAACAGCAGGATGATGGAGAGGCAGGAACATGAGATACAGAGATATTACCTGTCCTTACCTGTGGCGGATGAGCTGCCAATTCTTGAACTAAGGCTTTGTAACTGGCTTTCCGTTTATGACACTTGATGGCATCCAAGGATCTTAACTGCAACACCTTAAATAAAGCCTCATTGATTTTCTTTATCCCTCGCGCCACCAAATCGATCTCATGAGTGGTGAGGATCTTTTCTTCTTCGGCAGTCCAACGTGCTTTGATGCGCTCAGTTCTTATTGCAGCGTTGGCTTCGGCTGGATGTTTCGAGGTGCGATGCACGTCAAGGCCGACTGTAGTGGAGAATGCACGATTGCAGACCTGACATGTGAAGTGTCTGAGATATGGAACTCCTTGACTGCCGGATCAAGCATGATGAGAACTTGAAGAAATGGGTTGATGGCAGTTCTTTTAACTTTCTTCCTGAGGACGCCACTGGGACAGGTGGCAGGATCACCTCCAAAAACAAGAAACAGACATCTGTAATCACACTCGACGAGTTTTCTTCGAGTTTTCTTCTGGATTTATAAGAGTTATTCTTTCATATTCATTCTTTCTTTTACTTGCAGCTTATCAATAGAATTCTTGTGGGTTGTCTTTAGCATGCAGAGCCAGTTTCTTTTCTCATTAATATCTTGGAAAATTAAATAAAATGTTCCACTGCACTGATCTGATTTGAAAAATAAAAGATTGCAAATATTTTTTGAAGAAATAAATTTCTCCACTAAGCACAGAGTTCTGTGGTATAAAACAAAACTCCTACATGAGTAAAATTTTTTATGGAACGTTTATGTAAAAAGCTGCGAAACCTTTTTTTACATCATCCTAATTTGAAGAAATATGTGATGGCCGTTGGTTATCTCAACCATTGAAAATATTAGCACTCTTCTTTAATTTGTAATTTATTATTATCTTTTTATATACTCTATTATTTTTTTTAAAATGAATTACTAGGAATTTCATTCACCAGTTATTGTCTTAAGCTATGATAGTGCTTTTTAAAATTTTTTAGTTATTTGTATTTTAATTGTTTCACTTGTACAAAAGATGCCTTCAATACTAAGGTGAAAATTTTACATCATTAAAATAATTTTTGCATAATTCCTCCTCCCCAACTCAATTTTTTGCAATTATCAACCTATGGACCTCTTCTTAGATAATGAAAGTAGTGGTATTTCACTGGCGGCTTCAGGGTGACCTTCCATTTATGCTACATCTCTCATGCCACTTCACAGAGTCAAGCTCAACCCAGTCTTCTTTTTTCACTGATTCTGCCAAGCTCATTTCCTTAGTTGTGATTTTGCTAGATAGTAGAGGGACAGTGGGAATCTTGTTAATCCATTCATGCACGTGTCTAATTAAATTATGAGGCTTTTCACTTCTTTAATAGACCTTTACATTAAAAGTCTTATGGTAGAGAAATTAAAATTAAGATATGTGTGTGTATGTGTGCATGTCAGCATGTAGATAAAACTCCATTCATATTTGGACAAGGATGCACATACACATATTGAGATGTAGTCCTCCTTATTCAATTTCTGCTCTATGCATCCATTTGTCATTCTCTAGTGCAGGCGTTCCCAGCCCTATGCCTGTGGGCACCATGGTGCCCGTCGACCAATTTGTGTGTGCCTGCCGCTGTTCAACCATGTGCTGTATAGCTTGAAATAATCACGTGCACATCACGCAAAATTCATGGCATGCTATATGACGCATGCGTTAATGACACATGACGAGCATTAAACCCATACAATGTAAAGTAGACGCGCATTCGAAGTTGTTCATTATCTGTTGCTAGTTATATGCGCATAACTTTAACGGTGTCTTGTACTTAAATTTTTGAAATATTTTGATTTTTAATTCTAAAATGGTGAATCAAATAAAAGTAAAATTGAAAAAATAGATGGTGCCTGTCACCCTACCAGTATTTTAAAATGTGCTCTAGAAAACAGAAAGGTTGGGAACCACTGCTCTAGTGGTATAGGCTTAACAAAGTGCCTTGCAAAGCTTTTAAGGATGTTATATTCAGGTCACCTGCACTATGACTGAGACCAGTTAACAATGAATACCAAACACCTGTGTTGGCGATAGTAGTGGTGATCACTACAGGTTTCTTCCTGTATTCTTTGCTCTACTTCTCCTGATTTTTTTATTTTTTATTTTTTTTATTATCCAGACCACAATCACTGAAATCAAATGACCTGCTGCTGTGTTTGCTGTGCAGTATGACCTATGGACATTCAAAAAAGGGGGATCATGGTAGTCTTACATTACTTTGCCCTCTGCTTCAGTAAAATGGATAATCCTGGATGGCCAGCTGGTTACAGTAAGGACCCCATGGTTCACAGATAAGGCCCAAGGTGCTGTGGTGCTAGCATCTTGAGTATTCCTTGCATTACACTTCCAAGCACATTTATTGCTAACTGGATAGTGGGCATTCACGTATGGCTCCATGGTCACTAGAGAGCTCTGGCACTAAACAAAAAAATCCCTTGAGCATGAATTCTTCAACCCCTATTTTTCAGGTACTCTCACCAAGCTCCAACCAAATATAGATTCTGTAGATACCATTTGATAACAGAAATAATAAACAAAAGACATGACACTAGTATAAATGTACCAGTTTTTCTCATCATGCAACAATGGAAAAGGCAATAGAGAAAATTTTTCTTTAAAGATAATTACCATTTCATTGTTAAATGTTTGTCTTGTTGGATGAAATGTAATGAAATTTGTTATTTAAGAATCTTTTGTTGAAAATATTCAAGAGGAAAGCAATCAGAATACATCTCAGCACTTGAAGTAGAAAAAGCATTCTAAAACCTAAATTTCTGGGAAGGCATGGATGATATTCAACCAGAAATGCTCAAGGCTAGAATTTTAAAAGTTTTACAGTGGATGCACAGCATAATTCATAAGGCATAGTTAGAAGTCATACTCTCATAGTATCCATCAGTAAAGAGAGAAATAAAAATGAATATTACAGAGGAATTCCCTATTCAGTGTTCCAGATAAGATTTATGTAAGCCCACTTGAGAAGAAACTAAGAAAAGTTGTCAGAGAAAAATTTGGAGAAGAACATGCTGAGTTGATGCCAAATAGGTGTTGTCAAGATCAGAATTTCACTTTAAGACAGACAGCAGAGAAATCATGGGAATATAAGAAGGATCTGTATTTAAGTTTTGTAGATCTGATAAAGTATATGATATTTTTCCAAGAGAAAAACTACATTCTCTTGAACAGCTGTACCAAGTTGTTCATAACGCTACAATTACATGATGTATATTTAAGTTGTAAGTCAGCAGTTAGAAATGAAGGAAGTATAGGAAGATGGTTTGTAAAATCAGTTATAAGACAAGGGTGTACCTTATTTCCACTGTGATTATTTATCATCTATATCAGGGCTGTCAAAAGCACACTGCCCGCAGCAGGATTTTGTGCACCCCACCTGTGGATTTTGATGAGTGAAAAAATAAAATAACAATTTGAATCGAATGCATATTAGATATTTTAATTCTATCAGTAATTGATAATCTCGATGTTGGTAATTTTATTTGGTGTTTTTACATCACTATATACTGACATGTTTTTCAAATATTAGATGTGTCAAAGAAGCGTTCTTACACTGTTTTGTTCCAATGTGCATGCTCTGGGTGCTTACAGGGAACGCGAGCACGCGATTAGTATGCAATTAGTGTTATTCGTTTGTTCAGTTATCGAGGTTGTGTCGCTGCTGCTCATCAAATTACTAGATACGCATTGTGGTGCGGCCCTCAGATCAATTTTTTTTTTAATGCTCCCCTTGGATTACCTAAGGTTGGACAGCCCTGATCTATATCAAGAGCCTCTATAGCTCAGTTGGTATAGACAGAGCCGTTTGGTCAGAAAGACTTGGATTCGATTCCTGTCTGATGCGAGGAACCTTTATCTGATCTCTTTCGAAGAAAGGTGAGTTAGCTGGTCTCACACGGAGGTAGGATCCCCCCCCCCCCCAACATACATACCCAGAAATCTGGGTTTTTTTGTCCCCCAGAACAGGCAAACCAACCCCATGAATACACACGGATTACTGTCAGCAATATTTAAGTGCTCCAGCCATAGACCTGATTCATCATCTATGCCGGTACCGAGCCCGGAAATAATTAGGTGGGATTGAGATGGTGCCATACCTCCCCTTAAAAGGGGTTCATGGCCGTTGTATCATCATATGAAATAAAATAAATAAAAATTCACCTATATTGATCATTATGAATGAAAGTGGCATTAGGCCAGATATCAAAACTGGAGATATTCCGCTCAGATCTTTACTTTATGCAAATAATGTTGTACTGTTAAATAAAGTACAAGTATATAAAATTTCTTAACTAAATTGAATAACAGCTGTAAGAAATAAGGCATGAAAATTAGCAATAAAATGACCAAAGCTATGAAAATTGGCAGTAACATAGTAAACTTCAACTGCCTTCTGAACAGAGAACATATAGAACAAATAAACATTTCAACTGTCTAGGTGCAATTTTTAGTGAAACTGGCAAATTAAATATGGAAATAGACAATAGCCTAGGGAAACTGGTATCATGGGGAGTCAACTGAATAAATTTGTAATGGAATAAGAAAGAAAAATTATTCAAAACTAAACTTGTAATATACAAGTCAATGCTCAAGCCAGTATTAACTTATAAATCTGAGAGCCAAGTTAGAAGTAAAACATTTAATCAAAAACTGGGGAGCACAAATATGAGAGTTCTGAGAAAGATTAGAGGAGTGAACAGATAACATTAATGCAAAATCATATTAAAAAAGGATTTAGGAAGTGGTTTAACACTGTTAACATTAAGAAGTGTGAACAAGCTAAGCTCTCAAGTGCCTTACAAGATTGAAATATAAGAGTTGCTAATATCAGTTCTGGCAGATAACAGACTGATATGGAGAAAAACTGTGGATAGGAAGTTAGTAATAATGATAACTTGTCATGTTTGTCAACCTGGTTGGCCGAGTGGTTAGCGTACCCGCTCTTCAACCAACAGGCCATGAGTTTGAATCCCACCATGGGCATGGATGTTTATTATTGTCTTTAGGTGGAAGATAAATTTAATCCCCTGGTGTAAGGTTACTGCCCCACTTATTGGAGGCCTGAAGTGGCTTGAAAAATTTCATGTTTGGTCTCTAGAGAAGGGTTTCTGGATTATGTAAAAATTAACTTAAAAATACAAAAAAATAGAAAAAAAAAACTCCTTAGCTCATCCATGGTACAAAATGTACTTAATGTAAATAACCTTTCATGAGGGGGCAGCATAATTTTTTTTTTTAATGTGGCACCATCATAGTACCCTCTGCACCCCTTGTAGATACATATCCCAGTTAAGATTTATTCAAGCATGCTTAAAAGGAGACTGAGAAAAATTGTGGAAGGGAAATTTAGAGAACAAGCTGGGTTTGTCAGGATTATATATTCATTTGATGAGAAAGAAAATTGGGCATGATAGAAAGTCAACTGAATAAATTTATATGGAATAAGAGAGATATTAGTCAAAACTAAATGAGCTGCGTAGAATACAGGGTTTACACTAATTTTAGCTTTGGGATCTGAGATTGCTGGGTTAAAATGAAACATGTAATCGAAACCTCAAGACCACAGATATAAAGTTCTAAAATAATTGTTGAGAGTGACCGGATGGCATCAGTAGCAAAACTATATTAGAAATGGGTATATGAGGAAGGAACCTGATATTGTTAACATTCAGGAATATGTGAGCAGAGCTAATCTTAGGTGTCATGGTCACTTTAACAGAATGGTAGAAGAAAGGTTAGAAAAGAGTTGCAAGGATGTCAGGAAGAAGACTTGGAGGAAGACCAAGATCTATGTGGATTGATACAGTAAAAAGTGTCTCAGAAGACCAAAATATAAGATTTGACACTGTTGTGATGTTTTTTATAAAATTTATCTCTCTCTACTTATTTGGTATAATACGCTTGTACTCTAATCGTTTAGATTAACTTCTATTGTTTTATATCTTTCCTTTATCCTACCAGCTACACCATTTATGTTGAGACTTTTTCTTATCTTGTTTGCTTTTTCTTTACTTAATTAGTTATTTACCTTTTATCTACCCTTTCTTAACTAATCCAACATCCTATCTTTCTTAAATTCAAAACTCGTCTGACACTGTACCTTACTTATACACATTTTTCCCTTATAATTTAAACTCTACAATCAAATATTCTCTCCTTCAGTGCTTTGCAGTCCTATTGGCCTCTCTATGTCCTAAACAAACAATCTGAAGAAGTTCACCCTATAAGTATTAACACATTTATATTTATGCTGCGCCAGCTAATACCTAGGTAGAAAGGATTCTTGTTCAGTGTGACTCCTTTAGAGAGTTAATGATTATTTGATCAAGCATAAATTTATCTCCCCCTCGCTTGTCCTTTTCTTCTTACAGTCGCGGCTTACTTATTGCATTAGTATTCGAGGGTTTATCCCGCTTGGTTCATTGTTATTTTTATGAGCGGTAGTTTTGAATTCATATAATATAGGCAGATCAGGCAAGTACATGAATGAAACAATTTAATTAGCTTTAAGGTGATATACTATAATACATTTCAAAACAGGATAATATGGTTGCATTCAACTCAGATCAAAAGCTCTAATTAACTTGTACTTATCACACATACTAAATCTTAATAACCTTAAATACAATCATAATATACAATTCATAGATTATCATTAAGCCATTCGGATACACGTGGCTATCAGTGAACACATCAGCACAATTACACTTTTAGTTTAACATGATCTTGTATCTATTCGGCCTCTTGGGCAAACAATTCTTTACACTGTCTCGGACACGTATCTAGTTGTAGGTTACTCTTACAGTTCTTTAAGTTCACTCCAATTTAAACGTTCACACAGGAAATTCACTCTCTTCTTACAACTGGAATTAGTATTTCAAAAATCTACATTACCATTTCTGTCCTTGAACTCTTAAAACTTGTTCCCGCCTTGTCTAATCATCAAAGCCTTCAAATGTAATCACTTTGGAGGATATCTTCCGTAGATCTGTGCGAGTAGAATCTCCGAGAGAAACATGGGAGGTGGCACGGTAACGTCGCCTTGAATGGATGGCTCAGTTTAGTCCCTCCGTCGTATGACAACATCACAGCTATCCTAGAACACAGTCATAGCTTGGCCCAATATGAACGCTACGACGGACGAACTAAGTGCCTTCCACGACTGGCCAGGGACTTCCCTCCTATGACGAGCAGGACCACTCCGAGAGATCAGGAATCCAGGAAAAAAAGAGATCTCGAATCTTCATGCAAGGCCTTTTGTTTCATTTTCTCCTCTCGTTAAATCTCGACATTTGCGACACGCACCAACTCAGTCATATGTGTCCACATCAATCTCATTAGCTTCCTCTATTAATTTTTCGCACGTGTGTCTGCCTCCTATTCCTGGAAGACGCTTAGGTTTCCCTTTCCAATACTTTCATAATGCAGGACGGTAAAAGTGACCTTTGAGCCCTGACTCACAGGCGCTTTACTATTTCAGTGCAAGAGGCTGGTTTTCCAAACGGATTTTGCCAGCTTACATGGATTTCTATTATCAGGCCCACACTTAATACAGATTATATTTAAACACTTTATACAATTTTATACAATTCCTTAAACTTTATCTTGACTTGTATTCACAAACAATTTATTTTTTTTATTGCCAACGTTCCATGTTCTCTGCCTGAGTAGAATTAATGTTGTGACCTGAATATTTTAATATAAACCCTTTTAATGCTTATTCAGGACACAACAACACTATTAAAATTCAGACAGATAACAGATTAATTAGTAGGAAAATTGTCAATCAGAAGTTGGTAACATAAACTTTTCATATATAGTCTTATCCTGTATGCCTTGAGTGTACATTTCAGGAATTTGATGGTGATGATTATTGCTTAAAATTTATAGTCATTCAAGTTTTGATTTCAGTTAAACTCTTTTAATAGCAGAAATGCAAAACAAAATCTCACCTACATATAGTTATTGTAATAATCAATAGTGTTA